>NC_136937.1:25902427-25909927 GCF_949987615.1 Pollachius pollachius | reverse complement strand
TAAACAGTTACTTGCCAACAACCGAAAACAAAGCATCTGAAAAAGTTCAGTTAGGCAAAATAAAAAGGTTTGCATAAAATGTTTTCAGGCTGACATTTCCCTTAGAGAATATGGCAATAAGACATAGAACCATCAGCTTACATGATAGCTTTTCAGTTTAGTAAGAGTGATAGTACCAGATAATACCAACTTTATGTTGGTATTATTATTATGTATTAAGTAAAGCTGCTATAGGTATGATTCGAGAGTGGCTGTAGTGAGAGAGAAAAGAGTGGAAGAGAGCAAGGTTTCAAACTAGACCAATAGAACGCCTTCCCGCTCTGCTCCCTCCCTCTGTAAGCCATCAGAAATAAAGATCTGTATCGACCGAGAAGACTGGAACACAGACACAACTCAACAGGAAATAGCGGCGTATTGGGTGAATAACTATTTGTCTTCCTTTTCACAGAAGCATGTCTGATGCACACTTCCTGTTTGGAACACGCAGCCTCAACCCTCCTACGTTTAGTCCAATAGGAGACCATCTCCCAGTGACCCCACCCACAACACCTGAACCTCCCTCCTTGATTCGGAAACAATTCAGCGATGTATCGCAAAACCACTTTTTATTGGAAAACAAAGTAAAACAAAACAATATAATCACGTGCCTTATTGATGAACCCTTCAGTAACAAACTGGTCATGTGTACAATCTCATTTTCGTTTTTTTCTTAATTTTGTTAAATGTATGTATTCAAATTGTTCTTGATCATACACTGAATGTGATATGCCATTGTAATTGTGATTTAGCATAGTAATAATTGTTATTAGTTGAGTAGTACATTCACTTTATCATTTCATTGTATGTTACATACTATTTCCCTTGCTGTATTCGATAAAGGCATACATTATAAGGCAATTTACATTGAGTGTAATGAATAACAGTATTTTATGTTGTAATAGATTAAGGCACCAGAAATTTCTCGGAGATGTAGCTGCATTTTAGAACCAACCGACCTAGTTCCATTTTGTTTTGAAGGACTTCTGTTCAAAGACCAGCCATGCCTCACATCATCTCTCCTGCTCCAGGGCACTCTTGTAATCAGAGCTCCTGTATTTCAAATATCTCGCTCCAGCTCCCCCTCTGACAGCGACTAGCACTACTTAAGGGGATACGCAGATGAATCTGTTTGCTTGCCGTCGGCCTCTCTTACCAAGGCTCAGATGAGTTGTTTGATGCCAGATTCATCCTTGGGTGTACAGAAGGGGAGAATACTGGGTTAGCATTGGCTTTCTGTTAGCATCTTCCATTGACTTGCAGAGCTGCAGCAGCCTAGCTTGTTTATGTGAGGGGAATACACTTTGAAATACTTTCCAAAGATTTCCAATGTGTTCAGAAAAGTTGCATATTAATAATTAATGCCAGTAATAAACAAGATTGTGGTAAATCTACAAAGACACAGAGTACTTTGTAGTACTGCTGGATAATCTGTGTTTGTACAAACTTCAATCTTGTTGTGTTTTCACTGGACCATATTTTGAATAAGCGACTATTCAGAACACATTGGAAATCTTTGGAAAGTAATTAAAAGTGTATTCACCCCATGTGACCGGGAGCTTGGCTGCAGTAGCTCTGCAAGTCAATGGAAGCGGCTAACGGAACGCAAATGCTAAACCACCAAACTGCCATTCTGGACACATAATGATGAATATGTAGTTAAACCAATCTACTAATTCTCGGTAAAACAGGCAAACACTCATTTACAGATATCTCTGTGTATCCCTTCATTTAAGAAGTGGGGCACTGACCAGCAAATCAGATGTTTCCTTGTCCCAGGGGGCGGAGCTAGAGTGAGGTTATTTTAAAAACAGAACTATTCAGTGCTAAAACATCACTTGAAACTGCACTCATTTGAAATGGTCTAGTTATTTTTTTATTTTATCCCCATCATGAGAAAATGTCAAACTTTGTGTATGCATCATTTAATGGCAAAGAGAGACTAGCATGAAACAGCAATATGTTGCAATGCATCTAAATATACATGTATATATGCCTTTGTTAATGTAATTTATGATTAGAAGGTTTGCAGTTGAACATTTGATTTTTGCATCAGAATTGATCACTTTACCCTCAACCCTGTTGCTAGAAAAACTATCCCCTTGCTCCCAACATGACCACTAGCACTAGTCTCTTGTATTTGTGTGAACATCAGCCCATGGGTTATGTTTGGTCTGAAGCTGATGAGTGCAACTGGACATTAATAAATGCATATGATAGCACGGCTAGCTTGTTTCAGGCGTGCTCAGGGAAATGCCAATGCAAATGTGAAATGGATGCCATTTAAACGTATATATATATATATATATATATATATATATGATGATCATCGATGGAGACCGCGCCAGGTCTATGGGTCCTTGCTTTGTTTTATTTTTGCAATGACATCAATAAATCAATAAATTTCAGTGTATATTCAATCCTAACGGCTAAAGCTAATAAAGATGTATTTATTTAACTTAAACAGCCGTTGTTTGCCATGTTATTCATTTTTCAGACTACATTGACGGGAAGCATATTTGTATTTTATACATATATAGTGTTTTAGAAAAGTTGATCGTTAACCTGTGATTTTACTCCACATAAATTCATCCATGTTGTACTGCTGTGAACACACTTAGACACACAGACATGTTTGTGATATAGTCTTTAATCCCTATATATATAGTGTCCCTCTCACATTGCACATCATCATGATCGGTTCGA
This sequence comes from Pollachius pollachius, assembly GCF_949987615.1. Classification (NCBI taxonomy): domain Eukaryota; kingdom Metazoa; phylum Chordata; class Actinopteri; order Gadiformes; family Gadidae; genus Pollachius; species Pollachius pollachius. The sequence continues at coordinate 25,907,185 of NC_136937.1, read as the reverse complement.
CACGACAGACAGACAGGGAGTTTTGGTCAGGTCACGATTAAATTAATACAAAAAACAGGAGAAACAATAGAAAAAGTTCCTTCACACAATCACATATAAAGTCTGATACATATGTAATACAACAACGTAACAAGAAAGTTAAACCGCTGTATCTTCTGTACAAATAGTATTTTTTCCCACGTGTTCACATATTTCACATACTTTAGGATATACCGAACATTTGGCCAAAGAACAAAGTTTAACCGAAGTATTCACGGTTTTCAGAGTTTTGTAGGTCGCTCTTTTCCTTAGTTAAAATGTCAAACACTTTTTTAATCCATACAATTTTTTTCTGCTTTGAGTATTACTTTGAATAGTTTCCACTTTTAGGGATGGGTTTCATCATAATCATATTAATATTTTATCAATAGACATGTTCCTATTTCACTAAACAGACAAGAATTATTTTTCAAAGTGACTCAGAATATTTTCCAAGTGATGCGATGTGTTGCTCCCCAAAACCGAAATTGGTATGATTTGGAATAAGTGTTAAATATAACAGAAGTAAAGGAAACCTTTCGTGGTTAATTGCGTGCTAGTTGAAGCAGTGTTCAGAGGTAGTACACTCAATTCCTCCTGGATGACTGCCCGGTCACCAGGTCGTTAGCTCCTCCTTCGCTTCTTAACACAGTGTCAAAGAATCACAAATACTGAACAAATGTATTCCGTCCCGGTGTAGATGTTTTTACAAACCGAGCCTCTGGGGTTTCCATTCATGAATCAAACGTTGGTAAACGATAACAACCAATGGTTTGCGTGTTTATACCGCAAAGGGCGAGAACGTAACCCGAACGTGATTCCGCCCCCCTGGTTAACATCGACGACGTTAAGGCTGGCTCTTTCATCGGAGGAAACCGCTGACCCACTTCCAGAATTTGCGCCGATCTTTTTTACGTTTGACCATACGGAACGACGTCAAAACTCGGATCCCCAAAAAAAAGTCTGGGGACGTGAGTCTGGAACACAGAAGTACACCCAGATGTGCACGGCTTAACTTAACATGCATTCCCAAACCCCCCCTCCCCGGCCCGCACACATACAAGGGGAACCCACCGTGCTGAAAGAAAAAGATGGCCGCCGGGCGTCCCCCCCGGTCTCCGTTTTCCCTCCCTCTCTTCACACCCAGGAGTCAGGGGAGCCGGTGTACTTGTTGGTGCCCTGGGAGGGCCGGCGTGTGGTGGAGTAGAAGTCCACGTAGTTGGTGGCGTGGGCCTTGGGCCGCAGGGCCTGGCCCGGGTAGCCGTCGGGCGATGGGGGTGTGAGCACCGCCGGCTCGTCCTCGTACGACTCGTCCCCGTAGCCCTGCACCGGGGACGACAGGTACATCCGGTAGCTGTTGTAGTTCTTACGGTCGGGCTCGTCGTAGAAGGGCTCTGAGTGCTGTTGGAGGGGGGGGAGAGGGGATTGCAAGGTTTGCAACATTATATTTTGCAGGTGCTAAAGGTAAAATAAAAATGGAATGTTTTTATACAGCGCTTTTCTAACCAGTGGCCTGCAAAGCGCTTAACAATATTGCCTAGCATTCACGTTAGGGTGAGGTGTCTTGCTCAGGGACACCCAGACACTCAGCTGGGAGAAGCCGGGGATCGACCCAGCAACCTTCCGGTCACCAGCTCTAGCTCCTGAGATACATGCCGGCTGTGTACAACATTAATACATGTATATGATAGCATGGCTAGCTTGTTTCAAACAACATTAACAGCAGGAAAAGAAAGCAGATGCATACATCGATAGACGAGCCAGAACAGATAGGACTATGTACAATGTCGCAAGAAGTGCATTTTGTATGGAAGCATGTCTGGCGGGAAGACAGCGTTTTTAGTGTATGTGATGTGAGGAGGACGCCGGTTGTTCTGGAGGATATGGACTCGATAAGTTTGGATTCAGTCGATGGGTAACGTTTTGTTACCCATTATACGTTTTGTATAATGACCGTAGATGGAGACCACGGCAGGTCTGTGGTTCCTTGCTATCTTTTTTCTTTTGTAATGACATCAATAAATCAATCAATTTGAGTTCAATTAAAACGGCTAAAGCTAATAAAGATGTATTTATTTAACTTAAACAGGCGTAGTTTCAGATTTTTATGGAGAGGAAGCTGGTTTAGAAGCCGTTTGTTCGGGTGGATGGGGACCAGATTATTCTGGGTTATAATACGTTTCTGAGCATGTTTCTACATGGTTCTAACAGGTAAAGGATCTCACCTGAGACCTGCGCAGGTCCTCCCCTGACTGGGAGGAATACGTCCCGATGAAATACGGATGGTTCTTCTCAGAACCTGAAGGGTAAAACACAATAAAACAACGTTAGGCACGCACAAATACACAACTGGGGATATGAACACATTTGGGGCTGGCCCCAAATATTAGAATAACGGTAATATCATTGGTTAGTTATGGACATTTTACTAAAACTTCAGTGCCACTTTGACACATGATCAGCAAGGACCGATGGAGCTGTTTGGCAAAGGACCAAAGGAATGGGGGGGGGGGGGGGGGGGGGGCGGAGCACTTTAAACTAACTGGTGGTCAGAACATTAAGAAATGTTATATTTATTGAAGTGCAATAGGATTCTCCCGGGATATTCTTAATAGACAATGTGGCGCTCGCACCTTTCACTCGCGGCCAGAATGGTTTCAGTAATGGACATATTTAGCAGCTAGGTCAATGAGGTTGGAGGAAGCCCAGCCTAGTCATAACAGCGGGTTGGTCATTGAATGAGCGTGAATGGAAGCAGTCAATCACTGGTTTTTCCCTCTGTGTTGAGCCGTGGTCCATGGTGGTGGTGTGATGTGTTGTGATCAGGGCTAGGTCTGTCGTTGGGTTATTATCATTTTTTTTATTAACCTTTATTTATTCAGGGAAGGCGCCATTTAGGCACCAGGCTCTTTTTCAATGACGCCCTGATTACAACATACAAATAAAAACAGAAATACAAATGCTCAAAAGATTACAATAAGCAGTCGGTCCAACAACCAGAACAGCATTTCAGTACATAATAAATAACACAATTGGACAATTAGGGAAAGCTATTTAAAACAGGAGCAATCCTTATTTAATGCGAGTTCAATCATTCCCTTGAACATCTCAACTGAGACCAATCATTAAAGCAGGCTACTCTCTCACTAAAGGTTTCACACTAGAACGCTGACCTAACTCACGCTCAACTGTTGATAAATACACATCCCACATGTGTGAATATTTGAATAGTTCATTAAAAAAAACTATATAAACCAACATAATATATGCCTTCAAAGTGTATTTCAGACAAGGAGAACGATACACTGAGAAGGCAAATATTCCCTTGGTTTATGTCTTTATTTATGAACTACTGAAATATTCAACAATCCTAAGGATAATATGAACCTTGAAATGATTTACTTGAGCCAGCCCTTCACATATCCCATTATTTATGATAAATCATTGAACATGAGTTAAACACAGATTTGAAGTCCCATCAGAACGCACAGAAAGCAGCCTGCAACTTGTCTTTAGCATCAGGACATGTTCAGAACAAGGCGGCTCACCGTTGTACGGGTATTTGTGTAAACTGTTGTCGCCGTAGTAAGAGTCCAGTTGCATAGACGACTGCATCCTCTGGTTGTTGGAGCTGTGTCTCCTGATGCCCAGCATGGCGGGAGAGGACGTGGCACTCCCCCCTGGCCCCACACAGATACAATGATTATAGACCGAATATAGGAAGAGAAAAACCTTTATATATAGACCTGTCAGAGCACTACATCCAACACCAGCTTCAACAAAATTAATAATAGTGTTAATGTATTGTCATTAATAATACAATAATAAATACCTCACAAACTCTATATATACATCTCAACACCTCTACACCTATTCCATTTTTGAGAGACATGTATTTGTGGGGTACAGTTAAGCTAGGTGGGTGTCTGCAGGGTTTAGGGTGTTCAGCTGCCTCTATGTTTGATCCCAGATATTTCTACCTCGCTGTAGGTGAACTTGAGCAAGACGCCTCATTTGATAAAGCTGAATAAATATCAACGAACAAAAATGAAGAGAATACTATTACTAACTGAAATAATGTCGAGACCAGTGGTTCGCAAACGTTCTCTACTAGTGTCCTACTGACACCTACTGACGCTCTCTCCTCCCTGCCTCCGTTTGCTTCGTGTCACCTGACGTCATCACTAAACAGCAGCAGCCAATGGGCTTCCGGTGGATCTCACCTGATTGGACGACGGGGGGCATGTGCAGGGGGCTGGTGGGCAGGGCGGGCTGGGAGCGGTAGCGCTCTCGCTCCAGCGTGGACACGGGCGTGACGAAGTGGGTGTAGTTCCAGCCGTCCTGTGGAGACACAACGTTTGGCCGTCAGGTCTTATTATGCATCTTTGCCGACATCCCAACATTCCCCATACTTAGACGTACCACCCAATGCTGGCGTGAAATCGTACGTAAATTGTTAAAATAGATGCAATATTCTATCACTCTATCCAACTAATTCCTCAGGGTCCGTTAAAATGTAAGGAGTTAAGTTCACTTCATTATTTTATAGAAAATGCTTTTTTTCATTCTGGGTGAGAGCTGATCTCCATGGGAACGCCCCTTCAGTTAAGGTTCAAACAGACGGAGGTCAGTTGTTTCGCAGATATGCTTTAATTGGCAGGTGAGCGGGTCACCCTGTCAGCTATTAAGAGGTTAAGATATAATACAATGCAATATCAGGTGTTCCACCGGGACGGGGAG
>NC_136937.1:25629927-25897427 GCF_949987615.1 Pollachius pollachius | reverse complement strand
AATGACGAGTGACGGCAAGCAACGGCAAGCAGCCAATCGCGTACAGAGTCAGTTGAACTAGGCCCGTTGATCACGCCTCTTGTGCTGAAGAAAATGACAGCAACTTCCCCAGACCAACGTGCAATCTACGATTGAGCTTGGTCTGGCATTAGCTAGGCTAGCCATTACCCAATGTCCGCTGCAAACAATGTTGGCCACCCCAAATGCAATTTGTTTTTGTATGTAAATCTGATATCATAGTTGTCCCCTGCTGCACCTACCACTCCACTATTGTTAATTATCGTTGTTTTCATAAGAGAAATCTATGGAGAAACACTGACAGAACGGTGTTCGGCTATAGCAGTGTGAGAAACACATGAAGCACGTTAGCTCCCGGTTGGCTATTAGCCAAAATATAGGAAGCATATATAGTCCAAGATACACAGAGTGACTTAATAATAAAAAGTAGCGTACATGTATGATGGTGTAGAAGAGAAACAACAGTATAATGAAACACAGGCGGTGGGACGGCTGCACATCGCAGACTCAAAACAGTTTCTGCGCCAACATGCACGCCAAAGAAAACGTGTTAAGTTGTTTTTGTGTTCTTCTGTTATAATGTTATGTCATTGTATGAGGCTATTTCAGCTGAAATTCAGCCCTAGTGGAATCACTGATCGCACTAAACTCTTTCCGATGGCTTCGTTGATGCGCACGTGCACATCAGCGCCGTGCACCCACGCTTCAACACTGTTTTGCGTGCACATCAACACACTCAACCTCACACACCTCGGCCCCACTGTAGGAAGAGAATCGTGAATCATTGTAATTGTTTCTACGAAGGCGGTTTACATTTAGCCTAATGCATATTAATTTTTATGACATTTCACTGAAGATCTTGTATCTAAGTGCTGCAGGCAAGTTCACGGTGAATGGATGATAGTGGATCTCCACATGGTGTCGCCTGCTTTAAAGGGACAACGGCTAAGATTCAGACGTTCCTCCTCATTACTGCCCCCTTTGGCCAGTCACTCAACTGCAGCCTGAGGGTTGGGGGTTGAGCCCAGGGGCCGCTTCTGATGTCCTGGGGGCCCTTAGCCACGAAACCCAATCGATCCTCCTCCCAGATGAGTGAGGTATAGATATTGGCCACTGCAGCTCCAGATGTCATAGTATATGCTATTTATGTTCTTCCCCCCTTAGGGAAACGATCCCTCAAGGTTATGAAGACGATAAGGGATTCTGGATGCACTCCTGCTGTATCTTAGAGGGGCATCAACTGTGAGGGGAGGGTAAGATACAGTGTCGTGCTTCTCTGCTCACATTGAATCAAAGACAGAAAATTATGGGAAAGATGAGGAGGAGAAGGAGAGGAAGGGAGGGGAGAGAATGGAGAAGAAGAGCGAAGAGTTGAAAACCAAGAATGAGAGGAGAGTGAAAAGGAGAGGTGGGGAGAGGATGGAAGAGAAGAGAAAACTAGGAGAGAGGAAAGGAGAGGAGAGAGGAGGAAAGAACAGGAGAGGGGAGGAGGGAGGTGGAGACTAGGAGAGAGGAAAGGAGAGGAGAGGTGAGGAGAGGATGGAAAAGAAGATAAGACAAGGAGAGAGGAGGGGAGAGAACAGGAGAGTAGGTGAGTGGAGGAGAGAGATGAGGAGAGGAGAGAACAGGAGAGGAGAGAACAGGAGAGGAGAGAACAGGAGACGGAGGGGGGAATTAGGAGAAGATAAAGAGAGGAGGGGAGAGAACAGGAGAGGAGAGAACGGGAGAGGTGAGAATGGAGGTGGAGGGGAGAGAACTGGAGAGAAAAGGCGGGAGATGGAGGGGAGAGGAGACTAGAAGAGAGGAGGGGAGAGAACAGGAGAGGAGAGGAGGGAGGTGGAGGGGAGAGATGCCTAGGGGAGGTGGAGGGGAGAGAGTGGTTACCTTGCTGTCGTAGTCTGCAGTGTTGACGCAGGACTTGAGGACGTAGAGCAGGGAGTCCACCAGTCCCTCGCAGCACCTCAGCTGGCTCCGAGCCTCCTCCCCTGCAGAGCTCAGGTTCCTGAGACGCACACAGACACACACATGATACATACACAATCCAACACACATGATACATGCACAGTCCAACACAGATGATACGCACAAACACACACATGATACAAACACACATAGTACATACGCAAAGAAATACACATGATACACACACAAACACACATACATGATACATACACAAACAAACATATTACACACATAATACATACACAAACAAACACACACAACAGACACATAGTACATACACAAACACACACACATAATAAATACACAAACATGATAAATACCCAAACACACACATAATGCATACACAAGATACACACAAACACACATAATACATACACAAATACATGCATAATGCATACACAAACAAACAAACATATTACAAAGACAAACACACATAATATATACAAAAACAAACACACATGATAGACACACAAACACACACATACACATACACAAACACACACATGATAAATTATTTATCATGTGTGTGTTTGTGTATGTGTCATGTGTATGTGTTTGTGCATGTATTATGCGTGTTTGTGTGTGTATGTATTGTGTGCTTCGTCTATTTAAAATAGACGAAGCACACAATACATACACAAACAAACACACATGATAAATACACAAACACACACACAGACACACATAATACATTCAAAAACAAAGCAACACAGAACGCGGACATACAAGGCTTAATATTGATCAAGTGTTTTCAGGGACTACATTTATCATCTTTGGTCACGCTTACTGTGGACTCAATTAAATCACAGACACTGGACACACATGCTTACAAACCCAGGGATTAGGGGTTTCTCAGGCACACACACACACACATATTTATCTATATATACATACACACACACACACACACACACACACACACACACACACACACACACACACACACACACACACACACAGCAATGTATACATTGGCCTACAGGGCGGCCTGAAACCTGCCCAGTTACAGTTAAGGCTGGTCTCTGAGCCAATACCAGTCTTCAGCACAAAACTGCTCAGGCAGTCAAGGAAAGAATGCACAATTTCACTAGAGCTGGCAGCATGATGCTACAGACGAGCAGAATGGATGAGTCTGCACTCATAACCATATACTGTATATACAAATATATATGAATGTACGTGTATTTATATGTGTATACCCGTATACAACACACACACACACACACACACACACACACACACACACACACACACACACACACACACACACACACACACACACACACACACACACACACAGACAAACATACAGATACACAGACACACATCAATATTTGTATGTATTTGTATGTATTTGTTCGTTTGTAGGCTCTATTGGTGGAAACTACCTAGCAAGGGAATTTTGGATGCACTTTTGTTGTTTTGGACGTAGCAAAGATACAGCTATGGAAGCTGTGTTCACTAGTTTGAAATAAGATGTATGTCAGTGGCTCGCCAACGATTTCATATTTCAGGACGCATGTAAACCACGAGAGTGGATGAGTTAAACCAAAATCATGGCTGATTTACTTATTTAGATTTAATTTTATTTAGATTAGTTTTACTTATATTTGTATACAAGTTTATCTTATATTTTATATTTATGGTAATATTATATTCATGACGTTAAGTTGACAATGAGGTCAAAAAACCTCATTGTCCAGAGGGAAGACTAGGAGAAAGGAGGGGAGAGATGAGGAGAGGAGAGGAGGTAATAGGAGAGATGAGGAGAGAGGACTAGGAGAGAGGAGTGGAGAGAGGAGTGGAGAGATAAGGAGAGACGACTAGGAGAGAGAAGTGGAGAGATGAGGAGAGACAACAAGGAGAGAGGAGTGGAGAGACGACTAGGAGAGAGAAGTGGAGAGATGAGGAGAGACAACAAGGAGAAAGGAGTGGAGAGATGAGGAGAGACGACTAGGAGAGAGAAGTGGAGAGATGAGGAGAGACGACTAGGAGAGAGGAGTGGAGAGACGACTAGGAGAGAGAAGTGGAGAGATGAGGAGAGACAACAAGGAGAGAGGAGTGGAGAGATGAGGAGAGACAACAAGGAGAAAGGAGTGGAGAGATGAGGAGAGACGACTAGGAGAGAGAAGTGGAGAGATGAGGAGAGAGGAGTGGAGAGATGAGGAGAGACAACAAGGAGAGAGGAGTGGAGAGATGAGGAGAGACGACTAGGAGAGAGGAGTGGAGAGATGAGTCTATTTTTCTGTATATCATTATTTAATAAAATATGTCACACTGCCTGGTCATTTGTATTTTTTTAAACGTTGTGCTTTTGATTGATCATTTGTATTTTTCTGAATGAAAAAATAAATACAAATTTGATTGCAAAAAGATCTCACGAAGGAGATCTCGCGAGATCGTGTTTACGCGTGGACCCCCGGGGTGCCTAGCGGTTCAGGGGGGGCCTCACCTGAGGCAGCCGGTGGAGTTGCGGAGCAGCAGGGAGGCGTGGAGCTTGTGGGAGGAGTGGTCACGCTGCGGGACGGCGCCGCTGCTCCAGCCGGAGTGGGGGATGACCACGGTGTTGGTGAGCATGCTCAGTGCGTCGCGCACGATGGTCATCTTGACTGCGTCGCAAGACGACAGGTTCCACAGCACGCCTGTGGGAGGGGGAGGGGCAAGGGAAGTGGGGGGGGGGAGCGAGAGAGAGAGAGAGAGAGAGAGAGAAGGATGGAGCGAGAGATGGAGAGAAAGAAAGGAGAGATAGATAGATGGAGAAAAAGATAGATGGAGAGAGAGCGAGAGTGAGAGAGAGAGAGAGAGTGAGAGAGAGAGAGAGAGAGAGATGGAGAGAGATAAAGAGAGAGAATAAGAGAGAAAGACACAAGCATACAAAAGGGGGGGGGGATAAGGGATTATAAGAATGAGAGATACAAACATATCCCTACACTTTTGAACTCTCCATGAATAGATTTATTCTCGTCCTATTAAGGCCGACTCTGCGCCGTGTGCCCAACAAACGTTTCCCTGGAGAGCATAATGGTGGATGACGTCCCAGTTAACTAGGGTCATGAGACAGGCATACACTCTTAACAGGACACACACAGTGCATAAGAGGGTCTCACACAGACACGCAGACACAAAGACACACACATACACACACAAGCATACACAAGCACACACACCCACACACAATCAATGAGTGTGCCAATTAGCTTAAATATAAATTCATGGGATTCTGGGTTCCTGGAAGACAAACTACATCAACCTATCTGTTCAACTGGAGGCCGACCAGAAAGGATCTGGCTCAGGACTGAGGAAAGTTCAGCTCCACCCAAAAAGAACGACACATGAACTCAGATCAACATTTATCTGTGACGTTAGAGAATGAAACCAGCCTCCGTGGGAGCGTGTGGTGACGGCGGTCTGGGCCGTTTAATCCCGGTCGAGTGTCTGTGTGTGTCAGTGTGTGGGTCGAAGAAGGACTCGATAGCTTCGACACAGACTTTCAACTTTTTGAGAAATGCCACAGAAGGAAAGCTTGTGAACGCCACACAGCCCTGTTGTTTACTGGGCTACTAGGGGGGTGTAAAACGGGGTGTAAATCAAACGCGAATCATGGCGACTGTCGGCCAGGCGCTACATGGCGGGGAAGTATTTCCAGATAACCTGTCACAGCTCCCCCCCCACAACGTGAGCATCTGTGTTGAGGGACGATGGGTGCGTCGTGCATTTCGCATACCACCTCTCTCACACACCTCCCCCGCTATAAAGCCCTGCCATGTGGAGACATACGGACACACGATGGACCGGTGCAGAGACAGACAGACAGACAGACACAGGACGCACACATGGACTGATACAGAGACAGACAGAAAGAAACGGGACAGACACACTGACAGATGCAGAGACTGGGTTTCCCACAGCACTTTACAGCCTCGGCTGCCGCCTAAGCAACACACGCCTGCCACCTTAACTACGTTGTCGTCGTCCAAAAAATATAAATAAAAATCTTCCGTTTTGATTATTTTAAAAGGAGAAATTGCACAGATTCTTTGACTGTTCTTGTTTCAGTTGTTATTTTGAGTGCCAGACAGCAACCCCCGCCCCACACCGGTCTGACGGCAAACCCCACCACCGTAAGTAACACATTTTCTGTGGGAAACCCTGAGACAGACAGACATACAGACAGACACACCAGGGACGCAAGAGTCAGATAGAGATACAGAGACAGACAGACAGACAGACAGACAGACAGACAGACAGACAGACAGACAGACAGACAGACAGACAGACAGACAGACAGACGCAGATGGACAGACGCACAGAGACGCCAGAACGGAGCCGTTTACTTGAGCACCTCTGAAAGGCTTCCCTCACACACACACACACACCCACACACACACACCCCCCCCCCACACACACACACATAAACCAACAGGTCATAATAAGCCAACAAGACAAGAGACAGACACAGCGGGTGTGAGGGCGGGGGATGGGGCCTACCAGTGACCAGCTCGCGGACGTCGTTGTCGGTGGTCTTGCGGAGGAGCCGCAGCAGGGCGGGCACGCCACCGCAGTTGCGCAGGGTGACCTTGTTGTCGTCGGTGGCCTTGCCATACACCAGGTTCCTGAGGGCCCCGCAGGCACTCTTCTGCACCTCGCACACCTTGTGGTCCAGCAGGTCCAGGAGCAGCTGGATCCCGCCCAGGTGACGCACCTGATTTAGATTAGATTAGATAAATACTGACAGAACCACCTGGTCGACCAACACAGCAGAGAACTGGTCTCAGAACAGTACAAATACAGAGAGATTCACCTGGTGGACCATCACAGCAGAGAACTGGTCTCAGAACAGTACAAATACTGAGAGATTCACCTGGTGAACAAAAAATCTAAACATACGGCTAGCTAGAATATGTGTTCAGAAAACTCATCTTGTGAACATGTTAGTATACTAACTACATACACACAGCTTTCTAGAATATTTGTACAAAAAAGCTCACCTAGAAAACATTGTAGCCTACTGGCTACAACAGATGGCATTGCAGAACACGAGGACAGAAATCTCACCTGGTGAACGTACAAACGTACTTTGCTTGTGTGACGCACAGCGATCCTTAGACACGCATGTGTGAGGGCCGACCACCCTTCTTGGACACCCACAATGCTAATTCCATGAGTATCACAGTGCTATTTACAGACAGGTAGACAGACATTATATGAATCTCAAACTGCCTCTTTTTAACTTTGATTAATTAATTTCGGGTGGTATTTTTATATATTTTATATTTTATCGTTGCAGATCACGATAATGCATTCAGTTCGACATTCCACAGTCCCCCTTGTCTGATTCGTAATCTCAACGGCTCATCGAGAGCAATTTACTTCTGATTAGTCTCATTTCCACATTTGACAATTTTTCCGAACAAACCTCCCCGAGTTCCAACGGTCAATTATACGAACAAACGAATAATAACAAGCAAGCGTTGACAACTCCCACCTGCACATAACGTGACGTGTGTCAGATGCAACAACCCACACAGTCAGTTATTTTTTATATATATTGTAACATTTGAGAAACATTTGTTTGAGGGACATGTCAACACTGGAAGGCCTATTATAATGATATTATATAACGAATGATAAAGACTCAAGCAGTTGAGATCTCCATGCATGGGGATGTGTGCCCGACACAACAACACACACACTTATTGTTTTAACTTTAAAGTTCAAAGCCCATCATTCAATTTGATTGATTAATTTGGAACGTTTAAAAGATATCTCATACATTTGGTTTGTTTTTAAGGGTTAGGCGACAGACGGAACACAAACAATATCCGCGATGATGAAGTTACGTTCAAAATCAATTGGAGAGATATTGATTTGAGAGACATTATATTTGTGGCCTACTTAATATATTGCAGGCTATATAAAACATACAGACAGGACACAGTTACATTTCACATTGGTTCTGCCATGACTGATGTCCTTGGCTTTGGGCAAAGCGCTTTTATCTGGCAACGCCGGGTTGGGATAGCCGTCTCTGTCGCTGTTGCCTTCATGGGCGTTTCATCTCGCCTCTCTTTTATCTGCGTCCTTTCACCTGCGAGAGGATTTACAAATGCCTGAAGTGTATCCACACTATGTTGTGTTCATTTTTCAAATGAACGTTGCAGTAGAAACCTGAACCTGTACCTAAATGTTTAACCACTCAAAAGATGAAACTGCATATTGGATACAGGGGTCGGCTAAGCTCAGGAGGTAGAGCGGGTTAGTTTGAAACTGAAGGATGCTAGTTCGATCCCCGGCTCCTAGAGTTTCGAGGTGAGCCTGGGCAAGAAGCTTAACCCTGACTGCTCCAGACGCCTTGCGTGGTTGACACCGCTGTCGGTGTTGTAAGTCAATATGGATAGAATAATCTGACAAATGTCCTGAAAAAAATGTTATGTATGATTTTGGTCCAGAGAGCAGCCAATCAGGGCTGCTCTCTTTGGCCCTGGCCACTCATAGGAGGTGTGGTCTGGGCCACTGAGGCCAACCCCTCAGTCCTCAGTTTTTATTATTATTTACTATATTGAGGCGCAGTACGGGAGTCTGAATCTGAAATATGGGAAACTCCATCTCTACAAAATGGCAAAGAGTGATAGTAACACAAACTTCCCTCCAATAGGAGCGTACCTTGGCTCTATCAGTGGGAGAGCGGGCGGTTATTCACTCCATTGGAGGCAGTGCAAAGAGCAGTCCAAGCAGTACATTTGGCAGGACATTTATTTTAAGACCCATACGAGACAGATGGCCGTTCTAGCCGTCTGAACGGCGACAGAAGGGGGGTTGGCAGGCATCACGTTAAATAAAGGTACCATTCCAAAACTTTTGAATGCCTTCCACTCTTTAGGACACGTACACAAACGTGGCATCTTCTTCTCGTCAGTGATCCGACTGTTCATGGTGGACTCGCTGGTCCTGATTTAACACAGGAACCACAGTGGGGGGGGTGTGCATTTTGGCCGCTAGTGAATATAAAAAGATGAGTTCAACTCTCAAGCAAGTTTCAGCATCACCCTTTCAGGACTTTTGTCTATATTTCTTGTTAACATGCATGTATTCTTAAAATGTGCAAATTTTATCGGAAAACAAGGTCAAAAGCATTGTCGCGGCTTCATACGCTGTCAAATTAACCCCACTGTCACTGCAAGGCCGCAGTTGCTGGTTTCTCCAGCTGGGGTCGCAAAGATGCGGGTTTACTATAAGACTACAAATGTCATCTATAGCAGACTAGATTATTACTTATTTGAAGAAATTGCCCTTTCAGGTACTTATTCCAAGTGACATTCATCTCACAGACAGCTAACCTTCCCAGACTATAGGGCCAACTACATGTTTATATAAACATGTTAACCTATATATTTGATATTTTGATATTAGACAACGGCCTTGTGCATAATTTAATGCCTAAATCCCTCATATCACACGCTTATTTGAAGGCTACTTATTCAGCAACGTAACACATTATTACTGTTATAAAAAGCCTAGGTACTTATTGGTAAGCCAAAGTAAATCACACAGAAGCCAATTATTTTCTTTTATATGGACTAGCAAATGGCATAGTCAATTATTGTTGCATTGTTGAGTCATTTTACTACTGGAGAGAAAAAAAAAGATTACATTTAGAAAGCAATAAAAAAAAGCAAAGTTTACAAAGATACTGGGTAAGAGATCTTTAGCAGAGTCACTAGGTCTTACCCAAGAGGACACACTTGATTAGACTGAATTTGCAACACTTATTACTACTGGCAACCGTGATGTCACTCAGTGATTGATCCAATTTATATAGATATTTTTCCCTTTACCACCGAAAACATAGTTTACACCCGTGGCAGTTGTACGCTGTTTAGTTAGCATTATCACCAGAGGTCAAGCATGTTGTAGAGTACAGCAACAGGCCATCTGTGTGTTCAACCTTTCACCGCATGGCCCTTGGTCCTTTGGCCCGTAATGTCATGAAAGGTGTGAAGGGCACTAAGGAGTGGAACGAGTCTCACGAACCAACTCAACCGACCCCCCCCCCCCCCCCCCCCGATACAGAGGAGACCTACCAAAGAATTCAGCTGATCGCTTTACACCTTAAAATATATCTTACTACTATAATAGCAGGCCTGTCGCACCAGTTACTCAAGTTACTCATGTGCGCATGTGCCAAGCAGCCTGCAGCTCACACAAACACACACGCACGCACGCACGCACAAGCACACACCGCACGTCAAGACAAAGGCAGCGACACACTCGCCGAGCCAAGATTAGGGTTGGGCACCGAGAACCGGTTTCAAAAGGAACCGGTTCCTAACGTCCGGTTCTGGAACTGTTAAGACGATGTTTGAATTTCGATTCTTTTTATCGGTTCCTAAATGCGCGCGCATGTTTCCGGGGCGGGGTTTGTATTACTCCGCCGCGTGCTCCGCTAAACATCAGTTGTCTGAAGTTCGAACATGGACCGCAAACGCCGCTCAAAAGTCTGGCTTCATTTTAATTTAAAAAAGGACGGCTTCGCACAGTGCAACACCTGCAATAAACTTATTACTGCCAAAGGAGGGTGCACAACAAACATGAGAAAACACCTTCGTCTGCTGCATGGTATAACAATTAACGAGTGTAGTGTGTTTGACGCGTTGCGTCGGTCTCGTGCTCCCGTCGCTTCCTCCACTTTGGACAGTCAACCATCAGCTAGTAACTCCTCATTGGAAACGGAATCAGGTTGGTACATACAAATTATGATTGTCTTATTCTTAACAGACTAGCTTAAGTTATAGACTACCAGTTGCTTAAACTGTGTCAAATCTGTTCATAGTTGTTGAACGCTCGCAGAGTGATGCTAACGTTAACGTTAGCCAGTCTGAGCCTGCTGCTGCTGCGGCTGCTGCTGCTACGTTAACCGGCCCGAGACCCCAGCCAGCAAAGATACAACAAACTCCTTTCAGCATGGCAGCAAGGGGAAAGCTGTCAGCGGAGCAAATTGCTGAGTGCCACAGAAAAGTAACTGCGTATGTGGTAAAAAGGCTGCATCCCTTTAGCGACGTCGAGTCGCCCACATTTAGGTAAATAAATAAGAATAACGTTAAATTAACTTAGCTTGTAGCTACTTTATCTACCCCTGACCTAAGTTACAGTAACAGTTGAGGTTTAACTTTATTGACAGATTTGTCTTTGGCACAGTGCTCGTTTGATTTAAAAACATCACAACATATGGACATGTGCTGAAGTGTTTGTGTGTATTTATTGCAAATTGCTTTTATGCTCTGTTTAAAAGTTAAAGGCTTTTAAGATATCTTATGTTTGTTTTTGTGTTTGCAGGGATATGATCCATTCAATGAACCCGAAGTACACAAGGGACTACAAGGGAGTGTTTAACTAATAGATTGATCCCGGCATGGTACCAGATAGAAAAATCTAATCTGATCTCAGAGCTGAGTGAGGTCAGTCACATAGCTCTCACTTGTGATGGCTGGACTAGCCTAACCCAAGACCACTACCTAACTGTCACAGTGCACTATTTAGTGGAAAGCAACATGAGGCAGAAAGTTCTCGCAACAAAAGCTGTGTACAGAGCCCAGACAGGAATTGTCGTGGCAGAGGAAATCGGCGACATCCTGAAAGAATTTGGCGTGTTTGATAAAGTAGTAGCCGTTACTGTGGATAATGCGGCCAATATGGACGTAGCCATCAAACGGCTGCAGTTTGTGAAGCTCGGCTGCTTCGCTCATTCACTAAACCTAGCAGCACAAAGTCTGTACTCCAGCAGCTCAGTGGCTCAGTGGACTGCAAAGATTCGTGCCATCATCGTCTGGATGAAGAGGTCGTCCATGGCAAAGGTGGTTCTACGGGAAAAGCAGGATGTCCTAAGTAAGAATCAATGTCTTGAGTTTAATTGGATACCACAAGGATCAAATTAAAGTACTTTTAGTAGTGCACTGCACACAATGTACATTTAGCTGGTATTAACATTGGTAAAACAATGCAACATTACATAAATCTGTCTGATTACACAATATCAAAGTTGCATGTCATATTTGTGATTTTCTTGTTCATGTCAGACCTCCCTCAACATTCACTGATTCTCGATGTGAGAACAAGGTGGAATTCTCTCTACCTAATGATGGAGAGATTCCTTGAATAATACCCTGCAATACAAGCAGCCAGCTTGGACCAACGCCTGAGAAAGAATATGGAGAGGGACAGGTAGAGATAGGAAGATGTTATATAGGATATAAGAATGAAATTAGGCGTAAGAACGTGCATAAGGTACTAAGGAAGAAGTTAGCACACTGGTTTGCTGTATTATGCAGTGGAATTAATTTAAACTCACTTGTCAAATAGCACTGCTTTTGTTTAAAGAGACAAAAAAAAATCTATATTTTGAACTGTACACAGGCTTGATCGGCTGACAGATGGTGATTTCACCAAGGCAGAAGACTTCATCAGGCTGATGCAGGTTCTGTACACCTGCACGCTCTGTGTTTCCACTGAAAAAAGCCCAACAGCCGGACAGATCCTGCCGATCATCCAAAAGCTGGAGAAACACTTCGCTGCTGTAAATGGAGACACAGCATTTGTAGCTGACTTGAAGAAAAGGGTCTGGGGAAATATGTCTACCCGGTACAAGGTAATGACTGAGGATATCAAACGAATGAAGATTAAAATGCATTAAATACTTCTGTTCCTGTGGCTTGATGCAATAGTAGTTTTATTTTTATTGTTTTGAAGAATGAGGACATCAGGTTCTTCTTGGAAGAAGCCACTGCCTTAGATCCCCGCTTCAAGAATAAGATGGACAACAACACCGCAGTCTGGGAACGGATCAAGGGGAAGTTGCTGGCAAACTCTGAAGAGGTGAAATGTCATTCATACACAAATATATATACTGTCTCCCTCACTCCTTAACATTTTATATTTAATTTGCATTTTACATCCATGCAGTAATCATTAACACTGTACTGTTTATAATGTTTTAATCACCTTACCACAACATATCTACTGTTAATCAGTTAAGTGCATGCCTTTATTAGCACATATTCTATTATAGACTGTGACAACTCTCTGTACTGGTGGCTGAGACAGTTCACTGCTGTTTCATTTTATTCTTATATTCTATCCATCTTTCTATCCATCTTTTCTATCTACCTGTCCCTCTCCATATTATGTTCTCTGTAGTCGGTGGCAGTCAATCATGACCATTCAGAAGAGGTTGGTGTGATGCAGGGCGAGGGAAACCAGGAAGGTGTGAAGACTGAGAGCGAGGAGGAAGAGGAGAATGTAAGTAGATTACTGAAATTATATTTGGTATGTTCTTCTCAGTCATGAAATATGTTTTTAATGTTTTTTTTAACTGTTCTGTCCTGTGTTTGTTTAGCAGCCTCCTCCTTCCAAACAATCGAAAAAGTCTCCACTGGAGGAGCTTTTTGCTGAGGAGGATGCCATGAAGAGGACCTCACAAGAGGGGTTGATGTCCATGGAAAGTCGTGCTGAAAGGGAGATCCAGACGTACCTGGAAACGCCACCAATCATCACATCGTCTGACCCTGCAGCCTGGTTCTGGACCCAGACACAAACTTATCCTTTACTGTCATGTCTGGCCTTCTCATATTTATGTGTCCAGGCCTCCTCAACACCTAGTGAACGGGTGTTTTCTACTGCAGGAAACACAATCTGTGCGGAACGGTCGCGCTTACTGCCTGAGAAGGCAGACATGATAACCTTCCTAAACAAGAACTGTTGTTAATGATTTGTCACAACTGCGCCAGGGTTTGAGTTTGTTTTATTTTGTTACATATACATCCACCTGGGCTGCAGCTCTTTGCTTTTTAGACTGCTGCCAACTTGTGTCACTTCAGCAGAATTCAGTTATAGTTACAGTTAGGGACCCTCGGCAATGTGAATTAATATAATGGCCTGTGTAAAGGCTTTTTCAAATGAAAAAATTCTTGTCTTTTTTTTCTCCTGCACCTCAAAGAATCGGAATCGAGAATCGTTTAGAACAGGAATCGATATTGAGAATCGGAATCGGAATCAGAATCGTTAAAATCCAAACGATGCCCAACCCTAGCCAAGATGTTATGTTTTTAAACATAACGCATCCGCCATCGACACACGCGCAGGTAAGAACACACGCACATACCGCAGTGACACTCGCCAGTAAACATAACGGCTCCGCCAATGGCTCTCGTGCAGGTTATAACACACGCACGTGCACACACCGCAGCGACACTCACCCAGGTATGATGTTACGTTTTTAAACATAACGGATCTGCCGTCGACAAACTCTCCCAGGCAACACATTCTGTCTATAGACTTAAGAAATAACGATAAAAGAAGGGAAGAGACAATTTCTCACCTCCTCAAGGTGAATTATGTCTATAGAGTCCACCACAAGACTACACTTTGTTGCTCAAATGTAATATTACTCTCCTCCTTGCGCCTCCCGAAATGTCTTTACACTTTGTTGCTCAAACTTAATATTACTCGTCTCCTTGAGCCTTCCCAAATGTCTTGCGATATTGATATCCCCCCCTCCCCCCTGCGGACTGTTTAAGTTGTTTTATTTTTCTTATTTTTTGTGTTTATGCTATGTGTGACTGTAGGCTACGGCTGCCTGTCTTGGCCAGGACACTGGAAGAGATGTTTAATCTCAATGATGATTATTATTTTCAACTTTTTCAACCAATAGTAGTTGCCTTGTATTTTAAAATGTCAATACACTTTTCAGCCCTGAATAACAGTAAAAGCTATTTAATAATTGATTTGCATGCATAGTATACTACACGTCCATTAAACACTGACCTCTGTTACCATAAATTGACTAATTTTATAATGTAATCAGATGCTCACACTAGCTGCTTTCAGACACATGTGTAAGTCCTGATATTCTCCTGATGGGCCGTATGTGTGAACAACATATCCTGACATTTGAACCCTGAAAATCTCCTGAATAATACAACCCCTGAGGTAGTATTTTCTCCGTAGGAAATGTGAATTATCTTATATGTGAATTAGGGGTAGAAAGTCAGTATTTCTCATACCACTTCAGTGGGCGTGTTGATGACGCTTCTGCATGTCATTGAGTGGCCCCCTTAATGATAATCAGCTTGTTGCCTTCTGTTCGCTGAATGGTTAAAATATATTTAAATGTTGGCACTGCTTTTAAGAGTCATTTGTGGTGAACGAATGTTGAACGTTTTAAAATGATAGGCACAATGTTATTATATTATTCGCTCAGAAATTTGCATTATAGACTGGTGTTTCCACATTATTGCTATGGGTTTATTTACAACTAGAGCGAAAACTCTAGCATATTTAAAAGAGTATAGAATGACTATTATACAAAACTAATACTACAAGACTATTAGTTATTCATAATTCTAAACAAGTTTGGCGTAAAAATGGTTGGTCAACTAAGATTAACTGAAGACTAACTCTACCACTAACCCACAGCTTTACTTTGTAAATATTCTTTCAGCCACCAAAAAGCCATATGACACCAACCTGCTTCCTATTGCTTTAATCTACCTTTATCTTTTAAGTATGAGGGTATATTGATTCTACTTGCCAATAAAACCGCCAATTGCCAATTTTAAAATTAAAAGCTACAACTTTGATATGAGGCGTATAACGTGTCAGGGTGTATTATAGCATAAATACACCGTGGCGTTATACATCAAGTGTCCGGGAAGCATAATAATAATCTCAACCGCTGCCCAGATGGAGCTCCCCGCGTCCACACACATCGCCAACAGTGTCCCTTCGTCGTGATGACAAAGAATATGCTAAAAGGCAGGGCTTTACTGTATTCTCAATATTTTCTCAATTGTCGTTTTTTTTATCACAAAGTTCCTCAGTTGCACAGAAGGCCTTTAATGAACGTCAACGTGCGGTATCGCTTATGAGCAACGTTATTCAAAACAAACTGAGGAGACTCGAAGACAAGCCACAGATTTCCTTTCGAAGGAGTCTGATGAAAACAATTCAGATACGATATGAAAGTATGACCATCAAATCAAGATGGATGCCCTGGACCAAAGGAAAAAACACAAAGGCTCTGTGGTGGATTTTATTGGGCTTTTGAACGATGATGGCAGCATACGCCACCACATCAATGACGCCGGCCTCATCCTTGACCGCGGCTTCTCCAACTTCTCCAACACTTTATATTCACTCCTTCCTTAGTTTCACTGAGATGTTTTGAGATAGTTGAGAAGGGTTTTTAAAGTCGAGGGAATGAGTAAAAATCGCAGAAATGATTGTGAAAAACCTTTTGTACGTCTTTTGTGAATGTCGTTTATGGTAAATGAGAGGTCATAGGTCAAAAAGTGCGACGACAAGGCTGCGCTGAATAGATGTGTGGCACAGCTTTTGCTCTCATTTCCCTCGCAAATTCCTGGATGGACCAACTAGCGAATCCTAAAAGAGTTAAGAAGGTTTTGAGCAACGGTTCTTGCCTGGCCAGGTTCTTTAAGATTTGAATTGGTCTTCAAATATATTTAGATGAAAAAAAAAAAAATCTAAAATTAATTCAACAAGATGCGATAAACAAGATTTATCCCCAAAAAAAAATGGGTCCCCAGAAAAAAAGTTTGGGAAACACTGCTCTAGCCCACCTCCAGTTTGGTCCGGTTGTCCCCGTAGCACAGGTGCTGCAGGTAGGCGGCGGCGTTGGCCTGGACCGAGGGGAAGTGGTGCTGCAGCATGTGGATCACCTCCGGGAGCTCGGGGTCGCGCCACGCAAACTCCCTGCAGAGGGGGGATGAGACGATCAATGTTTGGGGTCATAAGGTCTATGTGTGTCTTATATGTCTGTGTGTGTTTATTCATAAAGACCTTTGCGAGAGTGAGTGAGTGAGTAAGAGAAAGGGAGTGAGTGTGTGTGCATCTGTGTATATGTTTGTGTGTGTTCATAAAGACTTTTGCCTGAGTGAGTGAGAGTGTGTGTGTGTTTTGTGTGTGTGTGTGTGTACATGTGTATATGTTTGAGTGCATGTTCATAAAGACCTTTGAGGAGTGAGTGAGTGAGAGTGTGTGTGTGTGTGTGTGTACCTTGGATCTTTGTGCATGCTGTCGATGGACGGGGTCCGGTCCCCCAGTCCAGAGTGTCTCGAGAAGAGGGTTTCTGCGTCCAACCCCTGCTGGGAGACCCTGTAGGAGTCAGTGTACAGGGGGGCGGAGCCCAGGCCATAGCTGCTCCGCTGGTACGGCAGCGTGCCGCAGTGGCTCGCTGCACGCGTGAGCGTCTCCACACCTACACACACACACAAAAACACATAGACACACAGAGATGATATGAATTCATTCAATGTCTCTATTCTAAATCCATACAGCCATCGGTGTGTTTTTATACTTTTGAGAGACACCCCTGGCCAAAATTGATATTTCCTTGTACAAGGCCTGGGATCTGTTCTTACTGGTTGCTCTTAGATCGCCCAGTCGATGGACGGGCCAATGTGTATGTTTATTCCTCACATGATCTTGAAAAGCATTATTGCTGCGGTACAATTTCATTGAGAATTTTTTCACAATGAACAAAGCACTTTTTTGGTTTTATGATCATTTGAATGGCCCCCTTGCGTTCAAAGCTGCGTCTCTTAATTTGAACTTAAGTTGCATCGCTTGAAACATCAGCGTGCATCGCAGCGCCATCCTCTCATCCATCATTTTAAACACAGAACTAGACCTAAGATTAAATCTTCAGAAATGTGTTGTCCTTTACCGCCGCAGCAAAGTGTGAGTGTCTGGGTCTCACTCCGATCTCCTCTCCCCCACAGCGCCCAACAGTTTAGGACTCACTGTCCTAATCTGATTAGCTGAAGGTGAGGGGAGGGTGAGGGACTGAGGGGACTAGAGGGACTGATAAGACCCCGCAAGATAGACTGGTAGAGCGGGGCTAACCTTTTACTGAGAGAAGGAGAGAGAGAAAGAGAGAGAGAGAGAGAGATAGAGAGAGAGAGCGAGAGAGAGAGAGAGAGAGGAAACGAGGGAGAGAGAGGGGGAACAAGAGAGAGACAGAACAATAAAAAGTAAGAGAGAACAAACAAGAAAGAGAGAGAGAGTGAGGGAGAGTCGTCCCTACCGGTGCTGGTCCTGTAGAGCGTCCCGGGGTCGTCGTGGGAGGGGCTGTGGTAGAGCGGGCTGTGGAAGGAGCGGTCGTCGAACACCGGGGTCATGTGACAGTCGGGGGAGAGGGCGGCCCGCAGCTCGGGGTCCAGCTGGTGGGCAGCGTAGGAGCTGTGGAGACCTGGAGCAAACACACACACACAAACACAGATAAAACACGGCCACAGAAAAACATACGCACATAAAGACACACAGACACACACACCACACACAAGCAAACACACACGCATGCACAAGCAAACACACACGGACACACAAACGCAAGCAAATAAACACACAAACACATACCACACACACACACACACATAAGACACCCACGCATGCATGCACGCATAAACAAATAAACACACACACATACACACACACACACACACACACACACATAAACACACGCCGACAGACAAGCACTCACACACACACACACACAATCATATTGATGTGGTAGATTAGCGATGAGCTAATCGGGTCCATCTATTGATAGTTTATCTTCCGGTAATCTGGGTGTGAGATTGCCAGCGTGGCTGGAATTAAGGCCATTTCACTCTCCGTGAAGGCCACTTTACACTCCCTGTCCACTGCCTGTGACCCCTATCCCGCGGCCTCCCCACATCCGTTTGGGATGATCGCTATTCTTGTGTCTTTTGTGTTGTGGTGGGTTGTTGGCACGACGACAACAAACACCCGAGCGCAACGCAAAACAAGAGAAAGGAAAGCGTGAAATCATCATCACATACACACAGACGCAGAGACACAGAGACAAAGTCACACTGATAACTGATAAGGGTGCCACCAGGCAGGTGGGGGTTGGGGGGGTTGTCATGCAGCTTTTTGTTGCTATGTGGGTCATGGAGCGAGAGGCTTAGTGTAAAAGTGGCAGAGGTTCACTTCAGAGCATAAACATAAAGATCTGTGTCTCTGCCACACCCCCCTCCCATTTATCTCTCTCTCCCTGATACACACACACAAACCCACACAGGCACGCACGATTGTCCTGTCAAAACGTCAACCGCTGTAATGTGTGTGTGTGTGTGTGTGTGTATGTGTGATTGTGAAACAATGCCAGCTGTGTCTGAGAACAGGCTGTGCTCTCCCAGTAATGAGAGGCAGGGATTAAGATTAAATATGGTGGGTTTGAACCCCCTCCTCCTCTGATAAAAGGGGATTTATCTGGAACAATTATAATGGAGAATTCTCTCCCTATGACTACGCGGCTCCCTGCCCACTGTGCACTTTGAGCAAGGCATCTCGCCAGCCGCAGTTACGAGTATGAACTACTGAACTTCCGCTTTTTGCCATTAATTAAAGACTGCGTGTGTTTGTGTGTGTGTGTGTTTGACGTTCTGTGAGTGGCTGTGTGTGTGAGACTGCATCTGTGTGTCTGTGTGTCAGATTCTGTGTGTGTGAATGACAGCATTCTATGTGTGTGTGTGTGTGTGTGAGTGTGTGTGACAGCGTCTGTGTGTGTATGCAACATCTACACAAAGATGCAGTCACATACACGGACAAACAAACACAGAGCGTCTTTAGGTATGCGTGACAGCCTATGTGTGTGAGTGACAGCGCCTGTGTTGGTTTGTGTGTGTGTGTGTGTGTGACAGCTACACACAGACGCTGTCACACGCACACAGTCTCAGTCACCCACACACAAAAAAAGTCATACACGCAGACACACAAACACACCGCGTCTGTGTGTGTGTGTGTGTGTGTGTGTGCGTGTGTGTGTGAGTGTGACACAGTGTGTGTGTCACACATAGCGTCACAGCTCCACAGTGAGCTAATGTCTCTCCTTCTGACACTGAGCAGCGGTGGCAGCCCGCCAGCCAGCGGCGGCGGCGGTGGCGGAGACTGACCTATGAGGCTGTCGGGGCGGGGCAGGGCGCTCCTCTGGTACAGCCCGTAGGGGTCCGCCCCGTACGCCAGCGGCTGGCTCTGCCGCGGCAGCGTGGCGCCGTAGTGCTGCGGCACCGCCGCCATCCCACTCGCCCGCGCCGGGGGGGAGCCGGCCAGGCCCCGCCCCTCCACCAAGGAGAGGGTGGAGCCAAGGCGCCCCCCCACCACGCTGCCCAGCCCCGGGGCGCCGGACGTGGCCATGGGGGAGGGGGGTGATGAGGGGGGCATGCTGGTGCCGGGGAAGAGGGAGGCCAGGGGCTTGGGCTCGGAGAGGACCGGGGAGCCGTACGCACTGCCCTGGGAGGTGCGCATGGAGACGTGGGAGGGGGAGGCGGTGGCGCCGGCCCCCGGGGACTGGCTCCTGGAGGGCAGGGAGCCCATCCTCCTCAGCACCCGACCTGAAGGCTGAGGGCGGGGGGGAGGTGAGGGCAATGATGGTGGAGTTGGGGGGGTGATGATGGTGGAAGGAGGGGATGATGATAGTGGGAGGTGAAGGGGCAGGGTGGCGATGGAGGGCAGAGGTGAGGGTGGAGGGAGGTGAAGGGGGAGGGAGGTTATGGTGGGAGGGGAGAGAGGAGAGGGGTCAGTTTAGGGTGACTGGAGTGGACTTCAGTGCTTTACTTCTCCTTTGCTTCTTTGCATGCGATAGTTCAAAGGGCTGTTTTGATATGTGTTAGCTGTCCAACTGCCTACAGTGGGTCTTTCTTCGATAAACAGGGTGATGTCTAGGAACTGACTGTTTCATTCGAAAGAAGGTAGCCGGCTGTGTTAAAGAACTGTTGCGATATTATAATGTTGAAATGTGCTTGTCAGTGTGAAACGTGGATGTCAAAAAGCAATACATATAAAAAAATGTCTTCACTATTTTGATTTGCATATTTCCATTCCTTGGATGTATAATAACTATAATAACTCTGCGTCGGGCCCTACCTGTCCCGACGCCTGGCCCTCGGCCCTCGGGCTCCGGGACAGGGTGCCGCGGGGCTCCGAGCGCACCACGTTCTGGTTGCTATAGTAACCCACGCTGCTGTCCTGGTAGCCGCTGTCGGAGTACGAGGTCATCTGGGCCGAGTGGCCTGGGGAGCCTGAGGGGGGGTGGGAGAGGAGGAAGGGAGAGGAGGGAGAAAGGGAGGGGAGGAAGAGGAGAAGAGGACGGAGGAAGAGGAGGGGGAAAAGAGGGAGAAAGAGGAGGAAGAGGATGGAGGAAAAGGAGGGAGGAAGAGGAGCGGGGAGAGGAGGGAGGAAGAGGTGGGGGGGAGAGGGAGTAGGAGGAGGGAGGAAGAGGAGGGAAACAATGCTCAAAACAGGGAGCACTTCATTGTAAACGATGGAAAGCGTTACGCTATGCCAATACATTTATACGAATGAAACTTGCGCACAACCCAAAACTGAAACACATACACTACATACGTCAGTAAGGTAGCGCACAGGCCTGTCGCATCTAGTGAACACACCGCCGTTTGACTATTGTGACACACTCTCGCCGGTCTACACTTTGTGCCTTTACATTTCACTTCAACAGTTAATCACACTCTGCCACCACGGCTCAGCAGACAACGGATATATGTGTGCTTCATTAGCGGCAGTCGTTGTTGTTGTCGGGGTTTGTTTTGGGCCATTAAAAGGGTGATCGTTAACTCCAGAAGAGCCGGCATGGAGGCCCAGAATAGCATACTGTTTACTGTGTCGGGCGCCCCAGGTGTGAAGGGGTCTCTCACATCTCAAGCAGTAAGGAGGCGGAGGTGAATAATAGCGTGCGTGCATCCGTCAGCACCACATGGACCCGTCAAGCCTAATTTACAGTCTTCGTGCATCAACGGTGCGAGCTGGCGCCAACCAAAAATGTTGGATTTAGGCGGCAATAGCTCAGGAGGTACAGCGGGTGTCGCGCTGTCCCTGAGCAAGACACCTCTAACCCTCACTGCTCCCGACGAGCTGGCTGTCGCCCTAGTGGTTGACTCTTCCATCGGTGTGTGAAAGTGTGAATGAATGGCGGGTCTTTTTGGATTAAAGCGTCTCCTCAATAAAATCTCATCAATGTTAATTTATCGTCGCCCTTTGCGCACGAATCATACAGTGTGTCTTGGGTCACCCAACGGAAAAATGTTTAGCACCACAAGCATGAGTACGCAAGCTGTGCGTCAAAGGCAATGTTACGGCCAAACTTTATGGGCTGCCTTCTTTCCTCTGGGAAGGTGTGCCTTCGTTCTCTGCCGACAAGTCTGAAGGACATAACGTGCTTGTCCTTCGTAGCTCCGTCTGCGCATGTCCTACGGGAGAGTTTCTTGATGTAGCTGCCGGTAAAGAAAACACCAGGGCCAGCATCTACCAACTTAATTATTCTTTATTGGGGTTTATAAAAAAATGCATTGTAATGCTCTACTTAAAGATGTTGTATTTAGCTCCTATTTATTTAGGAGCTACCTTCTTAGGGTAATTTAACAGAGAAGCCATTATGATCAGTGAGTGAAACGCAGTGTTAGAATATATCTTGATTTGACCGTACCTGCCTCTGTATGAATCATCCCGGCTCATTTCAGACCATTACTCAATCAGCCCATTACTTCCACTAATGGTTTCGGGGGAATCCATTTTGTATTCTCTCCCAGTCGTTTTGTAATCGCTCCTCGCTTCTGCTCTCTCTTTCCAACTCTCTGATCTTACCGGCAGCACCTTCGAGGCCAACATCTGTTTCTAGCGCGTGAAACCCAACCGTAACGGGTGGAATGCACCCATTTGTCAAAACATAAAAACAGGCACAACGCCCGCAATTCCATGGTAGAAGAGGCCATAGACCGCCTCTGACAGAGGAACCATCAGAGGCAGGACAGCGCCACCAAAGACGTGCCCTACTGTAGACTTGGGGGTGCAGCTATAGTAGTGAATAACTTAATATAAGTTGGAAAGAAAGAAAATAAACCATCATTTTCAAGTGTATTTCATGTGTGTGTGCGTAACAAACGAATCGCTGCTAAAAACAAGTCAAACGAATAGTCGCGGGCTTCGGGGGGGTCAGGGGGCCCGGCGTCTCCGTGGCAACGAACCCTCACTGTCGTGCAGGGAGACACGCTCCGGTTCCAGCCGCCGAAGCACCTCCTCGCCCTGGTAGAGGCGGACCAGTGGCACGGGGGTCTCGAACGCGCCTCCTCCATTTCCTCCTCGTGGCTCCCCCAGAGCGGAGGCATCTGTCAAGCAGACAGGGGGAGAGGGGGGAGGGGGGGGAGAGAGAGATAGGGAAGAGGGGAGGGAGGTTAGGCTCAGACTAACAATCCCCTCTCTCGCTCTTTGTTTCCACGGAAACTCTTTCAATACAGCGCATCATCATCATAGTCTATTAAAACATGTGTGCGACAGATGGATGTCGATTCCGCCAGCTCGATTGCCGGGGCCAGATAGACAGCCCCTGCCCCGCCCACGTGCGTTGGTGGTGCATCGTGGTAATTTCATCCCCTTTGAAGCTGCTCCTGTTTCATATATTTTGTATGCATTCCTCCTTTTCATCAAAACAACACTCCATCCCGCCCCACTGTTTGGCTATTTCATCCAGCGCTGCATGCAAAACATCCACATGTCTCTCCCCAACTCATTCTCTCTCTCTCTCTCTCTCTCTCTCTCTCGCCACAGGCATTCCTCTCTGGGCTGCCTGTGGAGCACCAGCAGTCTGTCAGCTGAATGAGGGTGTGTGTGTGTGTGTGTGTGTGTGTGTGTGTGTGTGTGCATGCGTGCGTGCTTGTGTGCGTGAGTGAGTGCATGTGTGTAGAGGTGTTTAGTCATCTGTACTGTTAACCTGCCCTTGAACATGTCAGACCCTGGCCGGATTTTCGGACACTTTCAAGATTAGGATTCTCTTAAAGGTGCAGTGTGTAGAATTTAGTGGCGTCTAGCGGAATGGTCTTAATAATATTCATATTATTAGTACTAATTAGTATTAGTTTTAGCTAAGAGTATAATCCAAGGAAAATGACAATTCTGTTGCTGTTCTGTTCTGTTTTTGTTGTGATATTTTTTTCTGATACTTTTCTAGTAGCGTCGTTGTGTTGCATCGCACGTTATTATAAGCAATGTTGTTTATGAATCAAGTTCTGTAGGAAAAGTTGAACCCTCGCTCCGCATTAACCACTGGCATGACAGAGCTCCCCACATCCACACACACCTGGGCATTGCATACAAGTGTCCAAGAAGGGGAATTCAGTTGGTTTCAATCAACGGACTGACTGCTATTTGCTACAGGATTCTACATAGTGGACCTTTAACGGTCAAAGATTACACTCCTGATTGGATAAAGCAGTGAGTGCATTTAGGAGCAGGGTTCCCTCCACATGCGTTCAAAGGTTGTGCAGAGCAGCCTCTGGATGACTAGTGCCGATGCAATGCAAAAACAGACAATTGTGCTTTTCATGTTGGTGTGGACTATGTTCAGTCTCTAACTAAAGTTTCCATGACATGTTCTACCATTACCAGGAAATTTCATATGTTTTCCAGGATACATGGGAACCCACATCAGCACCGTGCACGCATACATCAGAAGAGTGCCCACGCTCACAAGCATACATTAACATAGTGCACCTCACTCGGGAAGTCAACCAAAGAAAATTCTTTGAAAGTTTTGACCTGCTAATCGATTGGTCGATGGGAAAAAAATAATACAAAGGATACTATAAAAATATATAGTATAAAAAGTGTGCCCCACTCTACCTGGTAGCCTTAATATCTAGTAAGTTCTGTAGGGAGGAAGTCCCTGGGTTTCAGGTCTGCTCTTGGTCCGAGTCCACCTCGGTTACGGCAGAGCTCAATGAAAGCAGTTTGCACACCGGCAGAGCCACGGAGAGCCGTGTGGGCCAGCCGTTGAGTCGTGCCAAGAGAGAACGCACACCGGGAAAATCAATCTTAGGTCTCGATCTGTTTGATACGATGGGTCGCAATGGACGCCACTGCCATGGGAATCATGTAACCATTTCTGATGTGTTCACACTCAAACTTTTCAAGTACGAATGGGCCTGAAGTTTTTAGATTATATACTTTTTTGTTTCAATTTTCAAAACAACGCTGCAACACTGACGACTTCTTTGGCATGCTCTCGATAAGTTTGGAGCCGAGTCAATTGTTCAGTAATTTACGAACAGCGGCCTCCATTAAGTTAGCCTTGTTCAACGTTGTGAGACAAGGAGTGTTTTGACTTCCTGTCTTACAGTCTATTAAACCAAACGATTATCTAACCAGAAACTACGGAACCTTGAAAACTCTTTTCATTCATGATCAATATTATTCTAACACAATACAGCCCATCACTCAAACATAAACTACAACGGTCTGGGTTACGTCCCTCTCGGCCCCCAGAAAATAATGGTTTAACAAGCACTTTTCTCCTTATGAAAGGAACGCCAGCAATGGTCCGACCAACCAATCGACCAACCAAGCAGAAGGGCCCTCCCCTGCATCTCACACACAGCTCTGCTCCATCCCTTAGGATGTCCCTTAGGACATCCTAAGGGAACGGACTGTTTGGAGGATATTAACGCGGAGAGTGTATGGGATTCGTAAAGGAGTTATAATCAAGCCTTACCTGCGGATCTCCAAGCAAACGACTTCTCCGATGAGCTTTGGTTCACGCACACAGGAAGGGGAGGAGAGCAGAAGGTGTGAAGAGTTAAAAAATGAAGGCCGAAAGGAAGACATTAACACAAGAACAAGATAAGTTTCCGCAGCGGGTTCAATTGCTACGGGGAACCAAAAGACGTGTCGCAATGAAGGAGTACGGGAAATAATATTCAAGTACAAATGGGTCTATTTTAATGTGCGAGCGTGCGTGCGCATTTGTGTGTGTGTGTATGTGTGTGTGTGTGTCCTCTCTACCTGGTGCTGTCCGCGTCAGGTGACTCAGCTCCCAGCATGCATCTCTCCAGTTGGCTGGCGACTATCTGTCTTTCCTCCTCCAACTCCCTCGTCAAACGCTCAAACTGGAGCTCCTTAGAAAGGGGGGGGGTATGGATTAGGGTACCTTTTAACCACGGCGATTAAATGCAGATCGAAGGCCCAACGGTATACAACAGAGTGAATACGGCCCCTGAAAACGTTAAACTTTCACCTGATGATATCAAAGAAAATTTGTATTAAGGGATGATGATGATGATGGGTCAGGATCACATGTAACGTAAGATAAAAGGCTCTCAGGCCTGTCTCTTTCTCTTAGCAAAGCAATCCGCGTTTTAGTCTAAAAGTGCTTCTATTGATGCATCACTCTCTTCTAACAATTTTATTTTCCAGTCAATTCTCTCTCAATCTCTTGTCCCTGCCGGTCTGAGTGTGTCCATCAAAGCAGCTTCATAGGAGTTTGTTAAATTCACATTTCTTCTTGTGGAATCTACATTAAACATCTTCGTTCATTTCGCTTCAAGGAGGATCTGGTCTTGATAACTTATCTGATTTGTTCGGTGAAAAACGTTTCCCCCTTTTCGTTTTTTTGGCTTTGGGTCACAGTTAAAATTCAATGTTATGGGGAAAGTCCTTTATCCTACTGTCCTTATCCCCGTGAAGATGGGCTCCAGTGTTCGGCACTGCTCTTATGGTTGTATAGGTCACCATTGAAAGGCTCACAGGACTAAACTAAGTAATAATGGTTTTGTATTAATTCAATATAAATTCAATTCAATGTTAGCGATTTAGCCCTTAATCACAGGTACAGTCTGAAAGGCCTTAACAGGCCATATATTTATGACATTCAATATATTAAGTATTACAAGGTATTCAATAGGTAGTGCTTTGAGAGTATGGCAACAATTCATGAAAATGAATCAGTTTTTATAAACACATTGCTGTAGCTCCAGATGTTCAATCGTCTTATTTATCATCCATTCATCTCATCACCCACCTCACACAAACACAAACACACACGTCACACACACACACACACACCTATACAAAAACTGATAACATGGAAAAAATTGTGTTAATATTGGATGGTAGAGAGAATATGACTTCAATAAATCACTTTCCACACAACTATTTAACTCAACATTATTAATAATACACAATGAAACACACTTGATAGCGCTTGCCTGTACTGGCCTGTAAGGTACCAGTAGGTAGGTACTTCCAAAACAATGAATCTAGCAGCCAAATGTCAAGTAATGAGGTTCCGTGATCAGTTTATGAATTGTATTCCTTTATTTAAGCTCTCCACAGCCGTTTGTACGCCCTGGGCTACTGTAGAAACATGGCGGTGCAACATGGGGGCTCAAAAGAGAAGTCGAGGGGCCCGAGAGGCCTCTATGAAGATGTAAAGGGCTCCAGGGTAACGGAAAATTAACTATTCGTATTCTCAGATATATACACAAATACATACAGGATTTAAAACATACTTAGGAATATTATATTCCATTTCCTCCGAGTCTGTTCTGCTAGATGCCGCCTAATTCGACTGTACACAAATTTGTGTGTGCAGAAAATGTAATTATAACAAATAGCCTGAATGAATTTACTCTGTAAATCAATTAAGGGATGAAGGGAACCCCCAAAGTGTACATATACATTCAGAACAGGTAATATCTGAGGGCTGCATTTGAAAGAATACTGTTGAAAACAAATACATTTAAATGAGTATAATAGATTATATGAAAATAGCATGTTCATAAAAAGAGGTACCACTCATTTGAGTGTCGTTTTGGATTAAAGGGCCCAAATTTCAACCCGTAAATTTACCTAGTTATCTAGTGGTATACTCTTAATGCAATTTGGATGTGCCTGGGGATCACATAAAAACAAGATAGTTTACTATTGCAATTGTCCCTGGGTCAAACCACAGGGACTAGACTACAAAAGCCACCATAAAAGGATACTCAGATGCATGGTAGGGGGGGAAGGGGGTGATCTAAGATTAAAAGATTCAAAAGTAGGCTATACACTTAAAGCCTCACTGCCCAGTAAGTGATGCCTGACAAAAGCGCTTTTGTATTTGGGTCAGAATCCAGCCATGTGACGTATGCTATCCATCTTGGCTGAAAAACGTCCACAGCGCCTAGGGACTCTGGCCCTTTACCCAGTGAAGGTTCAGGACCTCCCATGGTAGGTTGAATGCAGTCAGGGATACATACCAAGGTTTGAGCGATGTCTTACATGGTGACCATAGAGGCCTACTAGGTCTTAAGGTTTTTGAAAAGGTACAGAGACAACAACTAGTGTTTCATACATGTTCTAATAGATTATTGATTTCCAATACGTGCGATTAGAAAAACGTAACCTGAATGGAACGCAGTCAAAATACAACGAGAAGACCTTGCATCATCGGTTTGTTCACGAGGACGTTTGAAAGCCCTGCAGAAAAACGGCAGGTAAATAAGCAAAATAATTGATGGTGTGTTAACAACAAAACCAGTGACTGGAACAGGGGAGAAAATGTCATGCAAAAACAAACACACGTTGCTTAGACTACCTGGCCGTGTGAGGCTCAGGCCACAGAGTATGGTAATAACAATAGCGGTGGTGAGGGGTTTGATTCCCAATGGGGCGACCCGGTGTTGGCATTTTTATAGCAAATAGCTTGCCTAGAGGGAAATTAAGTGAAGAACCCAAAACACTTTGGAGTTGTCAAGCTTTGAAAGTTTACACTTAAATTGTCACCCAAAATAAATCATCACCTGTTTTATTGAAGAAAACTGTAATGACACTTTCATGAGGTTACTTTAAAAATAAAATGTA
Source organism: Pollachius pollachius (assembly GCF_949987615.1). Lineage (NCBI taxonomy): Eukaryota > Metazoa > Chordata > Actinopteri > Gadiformes > Gadidae > Pollachius > Pollachius pollachius. The sequence continues at coordinate 25,868,723 of NC_136937.1, read as the reverse complement.
AAGTAATTAGTTAGCCAATCATGCATTTACAGATCCCCACCTCCAGCAACCCTTTACAAACAAACATGAACCAAGGAAAAGCCCCGTTGCCCAGATGAGCTTGTAAATCATAATTTCAGCATAAATCTAGTCTGATTTGTGAGACTAATCAATACATAATAACAGATGCACATTTCCTATCCGCTAGTGCTGACTTTGAGAAAGTGAGCCGCAATTCACTCACACATGGAATTTTTAGACACTGTTTATTCTGCTATGCAGAATAAAAATGGATGTCATACATCCATACTTATAATTATATCTCAATTCAATACTGTCTTATCTGATTCAAACAAGATATTCAAATGAAGTCATGAAAAGACTGAACTGACCTCGCACTGGCCCGACACTTTTGAGATAATCTACTTGAACTGGGCCTTTTTGAACACGGTAAAAATGTAACAATTCTATTCATTATGCATACTGCAAACTGCAATTAGTTGGGAACCTTTCTGTTAATTTTTCTATTTCATGAGGCCTTGGCCAACAGGCACAGACCAGAAATCTTTTTGTATGGGAGGGGAGACAGACCTTATCTGCCGGGCAAATTTAACATCAGCTCGCGAGATTTGTCTGGGTCCCAGGCGGGCACCATATCAATTTTTTAGACTACATTGCAAGAAAAGTGAACATGTTGGCAGACTAACTCTGATACTAGCGGGGAGCAGCATAGCCCTACCAGAGAGCACTAATGAATGCTAATATGCTTCTTCAGAAAAGATTCAAAAGAAAAAGTAAAAATATACAAATCACCATTGGAGAAGAAGATTGCTGCTCCCTCATGACAATCCTGATCAGACGATGTATCGTAGTCCATCTGCACAACCATAATGTGAGGAGGACTGGCCCAACGCCCCACCAACGGCTACACCACAGGGGTCTTCTCAACATTCAAGGTGTCACCAGTCAAGGTATCAACCTTCAGGATTTAGGAGTCATTTGATCCAATAGCAGGATGTTGATTTGAGTGTCCGACATTTGAGGATGCTGTGTATATCATATGTGAGTCAGCTTAGGGTCGATTTAGCTCGGGAGATAGAGCGGATTAACCTGTAACCGGAAGTTTGATGGTTTGATCCCTGGCTTCTGTGACGAGGTGTCTCTGAGCAATACACTTCACCCTAACTGCTCCTGACGAGCTGGCTGTCGCCTTGCATGGTTGACTCCGTTGTCGCTAATGAACAGTCTTAAGCGGCTTTGGATAAAAGCATCTGCTGACTACAATAGATAAAAATATGTATGCAAATAAAACCTCTATGACCGTGTACAGGAAACAAGGCTGCATTGTAAGTGTCATGCAGACTTTCATTGTGTGGTTAAAGCTGACCTCTTGTATTATTTACATAAAAGTCCTCCCTCTCAGCACACGTTGGTCTTGTTACAGGACACGACATGACAGTAGTCCATGGCACATGCAGGGCTGTTCCTCGCTGTGGGCCAGGGTCCGGGGTCCTTCTCGTTGTCTGGACGACATGTGCTGCCGGGATGAGACAGCGTCGTGCAGCAGTCCCCGGCCCCGCGTCTGGAACCAGCTTGGTGCCGGTCCACCCCGTCACAAAGCCTTCCTCTCTTCTGCCCTGGACTGATGCTCACCACAATGACTTTTACAATCTCTCTCTCTCTCTCTCTCTCTCTCTCTCTCTCTCTCTCTTACAAGTCTCTGTTTCTCTCCCCCTTTCTTTTCATCCCATCCTACCGTTTCTCTATCTATCGGGTGGTTGTCATGCTGGCGATGTAGAGACATTGGTGTCGAGGGACTGCTTGTCTGTGTGTGTGTTTGTGTGTGTGTGTATCTGTGAGGTAATCGGGCCATGTTCTGTCGACAAACTGTTTTTTTTTCCCGCTTCTCACACTTGTGCTCTTACCTACCGTTGCAACTGAGGTAATCTCTATATAAAACCTTGACAGAATAATGTTATCGTCGAAAACGTGCAGGTGCACACACACACACGCACACGCACGCGCACACACATGCATATCACTTCTAATCATTAACATGCCAGGCAGATTTTAACCAGTGATGCTTTCCACATCATATCTAAAATCCATTCTGAAGGGGCTGGGCGTGACAGAGCAACCGTAGGCCATGGATTTCTTCCGCACACCCATCGTTGTGCAGCAGTAATGCAAACATGCACCGCACAGAAAGAGTGGTTTCAAATGGCACACATCACTCATCCATAAAGGAATGAGCTGTTGTTTATCCCTGTGATAAATGCCCCGTTTCTTGCATAACAATGTGTGGATGATCTACTCATGAATTATCTCCATAAAGGATGACATTGAACCACATCTTTTATACAGCTCTGGATGTTCTGTTTTCATGAGTAAATGTATGTCCTGCATGGTTATGCGCATCAAGGTCTGACATTTACCTTTTGAATTGTCTTTTTTACCTGCTAGAGTACAGAAATCTACCAGCCAAGCAGCTTAGCCAACTCAGATTTCTTTTTACCTGCCAAATGGTAAAATCTATCAGCCATTGTGTGGTGGTGGGTGTTCATTTGATGTCATGTTTCAGCACTGCTCTATGTAGAAGGCAGGCTCCATGCACCTCTCAATATATTCAGGCAATTAGCATATACCCATTGGAGTCCCTGTATACTACTGTGGGCAACTGGGAAGTACCCAGTAGAACAACCACAGTGAATTTATGCTAGGCTACTAAGAGACACCCCTGTATAACCACTGGTTACAAACAGTGTACTTATGTTGTGGAGCAGCAAGACTAAAAAGTACTAAAACCAGCCTTCTTATAATAAACAGGGAGTAGCATCTGTTTCTTCCTGTTGTGTTTCAAACTCCCGTTCACATCTCATGACGTGCAGCTGGAAGACAGGAGGCCACTGCGACGTCAATGCCGTCGACTTTTGTCCCAAAACAGCCTTAAAAAACAAAAGCGAGCCACCATCTGCCTTTGATCAACAGACTCTGTCCTTAGGACTAACGTGACTCATCCAACTGACATTAAACAAGCCAACTGACATGTTGTGCTAAAGAAAAATGTAAAAGCGTATCGGGTTAGCCTTCTAGAGCTGGCTTGAGAGATCCAACGCTCGTCCTATAGAATAGGGAATGCCGCTTAGCATTTTTTTTCTACTTATCAAGGACAATCGTTAACGGCCGTTTAAAGATAGTTAATTATCGCAATACACAAGCAGGGAAGTAGGAGGGTGAATTATTGTTAATTTTTTTCTTTGGAGCTGTTTTTGTATTGTAATTCTCTCCTCTCATCCAGGATTTGGTCAGTAGTCTAAAAAAAACATGCTCGACCCTTCGTTGGCCCCTGAAGTGAAGGTAATATTCTCAGCAGCCAGCAGCCACAGATAGAAAGAACTACGGGTCATACAAAATACATACTTAACTTCTGGGAAAAAGCATTTAACAGATCTACAATCAATTAATATCCTTGCAAAGTAACCTTTAATTTCTATAATCATTTCTATAATAATTCACTGATAACAAAGATGAATCAAAGAAATATCAGTTCAACAATGTGCTACGAATTCACACCAAATGCATTCACAACAAATATATGCAATGGCAAAAAGCCTAAAGGACAACCCTTTTCCATAGGGCAACCCTTTTCCATACCTTCAGAAAATAACAGAATAGAGGTAACATCTTCGCAGCAAAAAAAGCTCCTTGTAGAGATGCAGAAAACGCTTTTAACAAGATACATGTGACTGGAGGATTTTTAGGTAATTCATTGACATCAAAGGCTGTCCAAACTCAAAGTAACGCATCAATTGTTATCCTCTATGATTCACAATCGAAAAACAGCTTCCAAAGATGTGTTTACATCAGTGCAATCTTTTGATGGGCTCAAATATTAAAATGTCAGCGATTTACTGCCATAATTTGCCAATTGCCACACCACCTTTCTAAGCTCATAGCGTACTGGAGTAGATCCTGATTCACGATTCTAAGGGCTGAATCGAGAATCAGTTTTTAATCTAAGAGTGACCCAAAGAATCTAAATTGGAGCCAATCATGAGAAACCGAAAGCTTCACACACCTAAGCAGATATATGACTATATCCCAGACCCCCCCACACTGACACACAATGACACAACACACACACACTCTCTTATAAATAAACACGTGAGGGTGAGACTGTGGTCTTTTTTTTTTATTCTCAAATTAAATCACCCTTCTTGCTCCACTGCCTACTGTGAGCCAGTCGAATCCATCGCTGCCAAATAACCTACATATCAAATTATGGAAAACAGTTTATTACACGTATGCTACTGCTTCTGTGAATGTGTTATGGCTGTCCTGAGTGTAGCCAAAATGTTATAGCTTAATAACAATGCACATTATTCTAGGACAATAAAGACACACACACACACACACACACTGAGGGCAGAGCATGGCCGCTGGCCAAGTGTAATTAAGAACAGAAGGAAGATTGTCCGATATAGAATGACTTGATGAAGAAATATGGAGAAAGCCGCTTTACTGCACACTAGACAAACACAAAGACATAAGGAGGCATATCAAGAGTGCATACTGACTCACTGATCCAGAACTTGAGAGCCAATGAGAAATAAAAAGGTGTGTGAAAGGCAAATAGGTAGAAGAACAAGCAGCATTTATTGATCCTCTTACCTGCTCCTTGACAGAAGCAAGGAGGTTGGTGGTGGTGGTGTCGTGTTGCAGGCTATGACCGCTGGGCCCATCTCTGGCCGCCAGTGGCCCTTTCCCCTCCACACAGCCATCCTCCATCTCTGCCGCCTCGCTAGTCCACAGCTGGCGGGTTGTCAGGGGCGCCCCTTTTGACCCTGTTAGAGAGCCGCACAGAGCCGATCACTCGCTGGCCATGGGGGCTGTGATGATGCACGGTGCCGCTCAATGACAAGAGCGTTGCAGAGGGCTCGCGCTGTCTATTCCCGCGGAGCGCGCGGAGACTCGCATCTCGCCAGAGCGGGAGTCAGTGGATAACGTGAGACGTCTATTTAGCTGAATTCATAAAGAGAAAACGACCGATCTATACTCGGCATGCGGGTGCACGCAGCCCATAGACTTGCGCTGTCGATGACGCGCATCCATCACGCGCGTCCCGCATCCATCACGCGCGTCCCGCCTTTTGCCCGAGCGGGCGGTTACGAAGCTAACAAACCGAGCGCGAGGTCAACCGTAGAGTCTCACCGTTTTAAAGTGCGAACTTTCGGACGGCGCGTGTACGCTTAGCATCTCAAACGCGACGGGGGGTTGACACGCGGGGGAGGAGGGGTATGGAGGAAACGCCTACTGCTAGCTAAAAGCTAGGGCTGATGATAACACAATTTACCAACCAGATGTTGCCGTTGCGAGCAGGCCACAGCTGGCGACGTCCGGTGAGGCGTAAACATTCACGCTCGGCTACATTTCACAATTCAACAACAGTCCGACAGGACAACGCTACTTCTCCGTAAGTACGTGTGGCGCATGAAGGTCCACGGGGTGTTGTTTTTTTCCGTGCAATGTGTATTTATTCGGCGTGGATTTTGAATTCACCCGTCAAACCGTCAGACACGCACGCGATGGCGGTACCCGCCCACTGGTGGTGATTGGGGCGTGACGTCACCATGCGGCGATGGATCGTGCTCCTGATCTCGCGGATCAATCGCGGATGGACGCGCCGTGGTGTGGACCCTGCATATTATGTTCCAAGGCCAACACTGGTGCTAATGTAAAATGTTTACTGACAGGCTGTGGTCCATCAAGCTGTATGTGTGTGTGTGTGTGTGTGTGTGTGTGTGTGTGTGTGTGTGTGTGTGTGTGTGTGTGTGTAAAAAAAATACATTAAAAAGGCCTATTTGTAATAAAAATGGATATGATTTGCAAGATATACAATTACTGCATGCATGCAATGCACTTTAACATACAGGGGTATACAAAGAACTGGTAGGCCTAAGTTAATATTAAAGACAGTACTGAAACCAGGTGGCATTGTGGCCATGAGTTATCTCTACAACCAGGAAAACGCCCACAATCCACCTGGCGGACGATTTATCAATTTGCACTAGAGCCCCTTTGTGGTGACAAATAGAAACTACAACCTTTAAAACAAATGAGTAATGGTAATATACCACACGCCTTTCCATATTAACAGAGGAGATTTAAGTTATGGCTACACTATACACAATTAATTCATATTCTTATAATCAGAACACCACATACTCCATATCCCACCATCGGACATGTAAGCCCGACTGCCATGGAAACAAGAAACCCAACCAGTACATGCACATGCCCATTTATTTCAGTGACAATTTACTCAAAGTGAACTCATCAAAAAAACACGTGGTCATATTCATCACTTCATGTTTTAAGTTGATCTCTCCGAACCGTACAGTCGAAGGGTCGCTTGCTACTCAAGTTATTCTTCATCTCACATTTATTGTGTTATACAACGAAATAGTAGGCTAATGACATGAAAATGGCACCATAAAGAGAACCAGTTCAAGGAATGCAAAAACGGTTATTTGCTAAATCACTACGAATTCCCAAATGTTTAGTTCAGTTAGGCAACAATATGGTTAATTTTTGTCCCACAGTAAGAAGTTACATTTAGCAGATTTAATGCTTCACACGTTGATATTCATTTAATTTGTTTGCGAGGAGAACTTTGTTTCACAATTCCAATTATTTGTTTTCAACAGAAGTGAGGCGTGCTGGACGAATTTCAATTAACATTTCTGACTACTATAGTTCAATACATGTCCACAATACACAAGTTGTATGAAAGGATATCCTTCCTTATTAAAAAATAAATAAATAAAAACGAAAATATCCTAAAACAGGCCTAAATGAAATACCTAAAATGTATAAAATAATGAACACTTGGTGTGGCAAAGTGACACAAGTTCAAAGGAATCTCACTCTGAATGAATTAACGTCATGTAAACAGTGCACGTGCATTAGAGCGGCACCGTCATCAGAGTGCACAAATCGATCAGCTCACGTCTACCATAACGACTACAATGTGGTAACACTGGACAAGCAGCTAAAACCTGCATATTGGCACCCTTATGACGGATGTTAAACAATGCCTGACCGGAAACACAGGAAAAGTCCACCAAAAATTTGTTTCTGCTTGTAATACTGTAGTGAAAGTATCCCATCCGAATTAGAAATTATATTTGATTTCAGTTGCTCTCTGCTGAGGAGGAGGTTGAAATAACAATAAGGGTAAGAACAAGACATGAATAAATAAATAAAAACAACCCGATATCGTTTAACTTCAAATAAACCCTCTAGTGCCACGACGCACCAAGACCAAGAGATGAATTCTGGTGGAATCCCTTGACCACAGATCAAACCGCTAGAGCAGCCAGTATATGCGCGGGTCGTGTGCAATGGGTGTGATATGCACGGACTCCACCCCAAGGTAGAGAGGTTGCTGCCGTGGCAACAGATGATGCAGCTCCAAACGGCCCGGAGGAAAGACTCACGCACCGCCACCGCCGTCGCCAGGGAGCACACAGTCCGGGTCAGAACACAAACACCATGTTTCACACCACAGCACTTTGTGAGCACAAACACAACGTGACTAATGGCACTCGATGGCCGCCTTGATGGAAGGGAGGAAGCCAGCACTGAAGGCGCTATTGGGCCCACCTTGTTTTGGTTCTTCGAATCAAAAGATAACGGAAGAAAGCTACCGCCAAAACAGCTCTGTTTTGGGGGGGCCGAAAATGTGAGTTTGAGTAACGATGCAGTAGCTTTGTGCGTTCAGCCCCACGCCCATGACAAGCTCAGAGAGAGCCCATCGCTGCAATGCCTCCCCTAGGGGACGGGAACTGTGACGCCCCGAGATCCACACATAAAGGAAGACATGGGATGGAACCTGTTTTCCGATCATTTTGTGTCTAGGGGCCTAATGCGGACAACAATCTATTCATAACTGTCTGGCTGTTAAGATTATGAATTAATAATCAATAAAACAGGTTATAATTAAGTTAAAACTGCAGATATAATATCCGATTGGAACGTGAATGATTAGCGCCAAGCAATGCAAGAGAATATAACTTTGGGTGACATGAACACACAGGGTCCCTCCCAGCTGGGCTGGGCTCAGCCTGGGTCTCTGAGCTCTGTCGGAGCATGTCATGGACTTAGGGCTAGCATCTGGGAATTTAGTGAGTACTAGGGCTGGGTAAAAATATCGATTCACCAATGCACTGCAATTTATTTGTTTTCGATTCAGATTTTTTTTTTTTTTAAATCGATTATTTCCATTAAAAAAAAAGGAAAAAAGAAGCATACTCAGTCATTGTAATCTAGAAGCGAGTATGCCTAAACGTACATGCCCTTTTACATTTGTCCATGTTATGATTATTACCTTTATGCTGCAAGTTTAGCTCAGGAACAATACTATATTCCCTTTTTGCTAGTTAAAGCACAATGAAATGGTTAATTCATTCTGAAATGGTTAGTTATAAATAATATTTACGTATTTTTGTCATCTGCACATATTATTGAATCGATATCGAAGCAAAAATATCAAATCGAATCAAGACCTAAAGAATAAAATTTAATTGAATTGTGAGGTACCTGGCAATACCCAGCTCTAGTGTGTACAGATTCACACCTTGGGCCTTCAGAATGAGAACATTAATTTCCTCCCCCTTGGTTTTCTGCGAATTTGCCGGTGCCTTTCACATGGAGAACATCAATAGAATAAATATCATAAGCCAACGGATGGAAATCATAACGAAATAAATAGTGAGGACAGTACCGTTGTCACCAGCACTAAATCTAACAGTCGGTGAATGTACATTAGATGGGCTGTGAATCCCGGGAGGAATGGGACGGACTATGTGCGCGTCAGGGAGGGGGGGGGGACGTTCTCCGCCCTACTCCAGCTCGTCCACGTCCTCCGTCGCTATGGTGCTTGTCTGTTCCGAGGTCACACCTGGTGGGAACGAGGAAAGAGTGATTAACGGGTGGAGGGATCGAGAGCGCGCGCGCACACACACACACACACACACACACACACACACACACACACACACACACACACACACACACACACACACACACACACACACACACACACACACACACACACACACACACCTAGAATGGAACCAGTGTTGGCCTGGCGTACTCTCATTCCTCTATGAGATTGACCATTTAGAAAAACAAAAACTCCCATAAAAGTAACTGTACTAAATAAAAAAAATTGTAATAACGGGTTGAGATGAACCGTACTGGAGGCATCATCATCGTTGGAGTTCTTCTTCTCCTCCTCCTCCACGTAGCCGAAACTCAGCAGCTTGGACATGCTGACCGGGGGGGTCTTCTTGTCGTAGCACCTAGAGGGGAAGAGGGGAAAGACACGAGGTTGGTCCACCACGGAGACGGCCTCTGGGCATGTGAGGGAGTTAAGGACCACCCCCCCCCGGTAGACTTCTGACACACTAAATCGCAGGTCAACCTGATCGTGATGCTGCGGTTTCAACAGGGTACGATATGGTCACTGCGATGTATGGCAAGCCCGGTTACATAATATCAAGCTTCGGATAGTCGATGCACTGCTGCAGTATCGCGTATTTTAAAATCACCCTTTGCCAAAGCCTTTCTCCCTTCACTTTTACTTGTGGGAAGCACTGATATAGCTATCTGTGCTTTTCATGTTTATTCAATTACCAGCCCCTCATTATGAGTAGAGCTTTCAGTTACTTCTGGCCTCATTGAAACATAGAAACGGAAATTATTCAAAGCCCACAGTTACCTCAATTAAATCGTTGAGGTAATTTAGCGTTCTTGGAATAAGGCATGTCTCGCGCCATGACATATTTATATTCTCCCTATTTTAATGTTTGGAAGAACTGTAACCTAATCTTTTACTTACGTTTTGCTTACATGCAAAATCATTCATATTTTATGTTTTTTCATGAATAATGAAGTAACAAATATCGGAATGTTTGAATATTAGGGTTCAGCACTACTCTGATGTGTGGGTTGGTTCATTTATTGATGCCAGGAGTATCTCACTATCCACATGTCCTTGTAGTGGCTTCTTGAGCAGTCGTACAAACAAGCATAATCCCACAGCAAGTTTATCTTTAAATAAACAAATGGGAACAGTCCCCGCTTTACAGATAGATAATATTTATAGAAACAAGACACATTGGTCCTCTTTTCCGCCTTGTATAACGAGTCAGAACAAAAAGGGGGCCCATCTATTTTTACGAGTGCAACTGTTAAAACATCTCGTATATCCGAGTGGGATTTACAGCGAGGGTCTGTTCGAGTTAGGCTACACGATATTTGACTTTGGGTCGCCAAACTCACAGATAGATAACACGCATTACGTACTCCCTCAAACGACCTTGTGTCAACACAACGTCATCTGTCCAATATTGTAGCAGTCAATTACAACGGAAAGGGTCTTAAGGGTATTTAGTGTCTATGGTCCTTGCCTCTGGAACAAACTGTCGGAGGAGCTGAGGACATCACAATCTATTAACACCTTTAAAAGAAACCTTAATACACACCTATTTAATTCAGCTTTCTCGTAATCCCTTCTATGCGTTTATTCTCATTGTATTGTTAAGCACCTTGTATTGCAATTTTGTACGAAAGGCGCTATATGAACAACGTTTGATTTGATTTGATTTGATATTGTGGTTAACGGGCTTAACCACCTTGGAGGCATGGAGCAGGATTAGGAAACTTACGTTCTCTTGTACTTGTGGGCCTCGGATATGACCAGTCCCTCTAGGTCACAGGCCGGGCTCTCTGGAGACCCCTGTGGGCCAAACAGATGAACTACAGTTGACTAGGGTTCTGCGGCAATAGTATTGATTCAAGAGGTTGTAGTGTAGTATGGCAGGGAGCCAGTGTTGCATGAATATCTCCATGGACAGCCGTCAACGTGTCTGGGATGAGTGATGGCGTTGTGCACGAGGCATAATACGGTTGGATTAGGATTGTTTTTTAAATCGCCAAATGACCGACAATAGCCCAACCAACATGAAAATATTATAACAAAAATATGATAAATTGTGTAAAATAAATAAGATGTTAATATGTAATCAAAAATCACTTTAATGGACACATCTGTAAGCAAAGGCAAGCTTGAGGGCTGGTCACCCAAATCAAAACGGGTATATTTGATCATAAATAGAAAGGCGATTTTGTTATTAGTCATTCATGAAGGTTTGATAAAGAGATAAGCGTATTTACCTTAATAAATGCTGTACAAAAATTAGATATATTAGCGCTGAGATTCTTCCAGGATTGACAAGACGTTGGGTTAATATGGTAGCAGTTTGATTGAATTTCAGCAGGTCTAACCGCCGGGCAAGCTGAATTTTATTCAGCCATCAATATTCAACGCCTTTTTAAAAAGGCAAATGCAAGAAGCGAGTCGCAAATTAGCAGCATCGAAAAAGGCATTCCAAATGCGTTTGAACAACCAAGAAGGAGACATTTAACAAAAAGGTAAACATTTAATTTCACACCTTCAATCGAGTGTTGCAGATGTCACTCCCAACATGAATTATGTGCTTGCTTCTTTTATGTAACAAGGCACTTGGTCATTGTGTGATATTTTCGCTAGCTTAGTCCATTACTCGCGCCCTGGTACAAAACAAATGTTAACGAGGGACACTTTTGTTTTTCCTGCAATGATGCCTCTGTGAAAAAAGGATCTATTGAGCCAGCCGTGTATATGCTGATCGGGACAATAAGGATTTGTGATTGGACAGGCTTATAGTTAGCACCGTTTGTCCATAAAGTGTGAGGTCTCTCTTAATTGTAGATATCCCGCCTTAATAACATCCAGTTATGGATATCCGTCTATAATATCCGCGTATTTAAAGACAGACAGAATTTTCTTTGCCATGACTTGGACTATGCACACTTGATGCCAACAACAAAAACCTAAATTCAATCAAATGACGGATTTGGGTGACCAGGAAGTCTACAAAAACAAAACCTGCATACCAAAAACCCATTATACAAGAACCACTTACCAGTATAACAAGTGTATGAACAGTATAATAACAATTGTATGAACATCACATGTACTTTTTCATGGGTATCAAATCAATGACAAAAATGACACAAAAAAAGCAGTTGGAACCAAATTGCACTGAAGATGAGGTGGGTGATTAACTTAAATTGAGAAGCTGAGACATGAATGGATATTGAAGCTGTACCGGAGAGAGGTTTTTGAAATGAACACCGCTTGCCGGCTCTTCATGTCCAACAAAATACGGTGTTTATGTTGCCCCCACAAGGTATGCTTTAATGTAATAAGTATTGTTTTTTTTACGATTTAAGATTAGTATTTTTGCATTATGAATGCCGAATTTGGATTCTTTGTATATTTTCAGGATGTTTCGCCTCCTTAATCAGAAGGAACTGTTGTTTTCGTCATTAATAAGGGTTTAGCCTCATTGTTATTATCTTATTAGTCAACTGTACGAGTATTGAAAAAAAAAAAAAAGATGGAGACTGATAAAATATTTATATAAAAAAAAAAGAATTGCATGGGGAAAAAAAAATGCTGAAAGAATAGCAGAGAAATGCCAGCGTACGGAGAAGATGGGATGGGGGCGATTAACTACCAATACAGGTCCATTCACCTTATCTTTACTGGGGGAAACGCACTCGTCCTCTTTGTCCCAGGACTGTGCGCTATCCGTGCCGAACGGCGCAGCCAGGGGCTGCCGCAGCGCCCTGGTGGGGCCGTCCGGGGACGTGGCTTTGCTGCCGCTGCAAGATAAACAAAACACCGACAACCCATGGGCACCTGCGGCCGAAGAATGCGCTGCTCTTGAGAGCCTGGGAGCTGGGCGCCAAGGGGCCGGCGGGCAACACGACAAACGGGTTTCTCTGGAGACGAGCGACGCTATCCCCCTCGCTTTAGGGGAATGGGTGTTGAAGGGAGTTCGTGGGTTTGGGGGAGTTTGGTGGGTTTGGGGGAGTTCCGTGTGTTCAGACTGTTTCGTTCGATGAGGCTAGATATTTGCACTGTTGTTATTTTGAAAACACGGTAGTCCAAGAAAAAAAAAGCCAACATTTAAGGTGTTGCTTCACCGAGTGAAGTGATCACATTTTAAGTGTTTAATTAGTGAAAGGACTGAAATTAAGGCCAGCCACTGATGTCAGTGTACTTTAACGCTTCTAATCGTTTCTCATTACTTTAACGCCAGTAAAGAGATATTTAAATGCCCAAAGAGGACACCGTCGGTATCAAGATATTTGAACAAATGTTTCCTCTCAACTATTCCCATTTTCCAGAAGCATTTACAACACTGCGGTCTAGTGGCTATTGGACCAGTTGATTAAACCAAGTTGCTATCAAAAGTGTTTTCAACCTACACAAAAGTGGATGGCATCAGCACCATTGGGTTACCCAGGGACAGATCGCTAGAGTAAGGCCCATGGCGGTCTCATCCAAGCAGCGGCCGTTTCAGCGACACAATCTTGTGTCGGCTTTGTCTGGTTTACACCAGATTATACTCCTTGAGCGTATCATGCTAATAGGTCACTCTAAAGCCTGGCCCAAGCCTCTTAAAAGCAAAGGAGATTTATCTCTACATCAGTATCTTTTTTTCATAAGCCTAATACATCACAAACCTGTTGGTCACTAACAACATGCGGGTCGTGGATTGTTGCTATTATATATAAATCGATCTATTTATCTATCTATCAATCTATCTATCTATATATATGGATATATAATGCACTATTTTGTTTACCAATTCAAGAAGGAGGGGGGGGGGGGTGTATATATATTTCCCATACAGGAGGTTTTACAGTTTTGCTTGATAATTAACGCTACATGCGCCTGTGTGTGTTCCCATGTGTCCGTGTGTCTGGCGCTAGTACCTCTTGGACGAGTTGAAAAAATCAGGGGGGTTGTAGGCCGCCTTGGGCTTGTCGTCCGTATCCACGGCGTGACTCAGCAAGCCTGCCATGGAGATCCCCACAAAGGTCCAAATCATGGTTATTGATGTGCCCCCATAGATGTAGATTTGCCTACCCCGTTTAAGTGTGGAAGCAACAGGGTGAAATCCAGATTATTTATTCTTCAAGTGGGCCTACTATAATGACGACGCCACCGATGCTACTACTGTATTTTTGGTATACATTGTTAAAAATAGCTTGCACACTCTAAACAAAATGACCCAGTTATCTACCTTACAGACATGACAACACATTTATACTAGTGTCAGATCCAGCAGTCCTATGTTGTAGCAGGGGCGAGACAGACACAGGTGCAGAGCCTGAAAACCGAAAACTGCAAGGGGCGGCGTTACCCCTCGTTTCCTGTTTCACTACAGAGATATTGTACCAAAGAGAAGCTCATTGGCTAGAGTGGTGAAGAGCCAAGTGTATTTATACAGTGCCCCCTCTAAAAGTGAATGATTTGAACTACCCGAGTTTATACTCGCCATAAGCCAAGAACGGGCTTAAAGATCGCCGCTTCCAGCAACACGATTGGTCGAAACAATTACAAAAGGAGAAAATGAAATACAACGTTCCCCCAGATTTAAGCCATCGGCGCCCCTATGGCTGGACAGCACCCCATACCGCCTATGGGCCGGTTCTATCACTCACATCTTATGAGCATGCACAACATGTAAAGGTTTGTTGGCTGCTTTGTACTACAAATCCTGAGAAGTTAATTCATCTTCCCTTTAAAAGATTAACCTTAGGTCTGATTTGTGAGACCAGGGCCACGCCAAACCTTCCAGTCCCCCCGCTCCTCCTCACCTTTCTGGCCGCCTGCCTTGGCAAGCTTCACATAGTCGGAGTCGGTGGCGAATATGCCCACCCTCCGGCCGGTGTTCCTCTCCGTTGGGGTGGACTCAGTCGCACTCTGGGAGAGGCCAGGGATCTGGGACGTAGGCCCGGCATTCCCATTGGTTGGAGCCGCCACTTTGATGCCTGCGATGAATGCATTTTTTAGGGTGACCAGGCTTTTTATCCATGACACCCCATGACACATTATTATAAGGTTTATTATTATTATAATATTTTGAGGATTTATAATTTAACAGTACAAAAACGATGTCAATGTATACTAGGGCTGGGTAAAAATATCGATTTATCAATACACTGCAATTTATCTGTTCTCGATTCGGAATTTTTTTGAAATCGATTATTTCCATAAAAAATAAAAAGAAGCATACTCAGTCATTGTAATCTAGAAGCAAGTACGCCTAAATGTACATGCCCTTTTACATTTGTCCATGTTATGATTATTACTTTTATGCTGCAAGTTTAGCTCAGGAACAATACTATACAATGGTGTATTCCCTTTTTGCTAGTTAAAGCACAATGAAATGGTTAATTCTAAATAATATTTAGGTATTTTTGTCATCTGCACGTATTATTGAATCGATATCGAAGCAATTGGATCAATATCAAATCGAATCAAGACCTAAAGAGGGAGGTACCTGGCAATACCCAGCCCTTTTACCCAGCCCAGATCTTTTACAATGTATACATTGTAAAAGATCTCAATGTATACATTATAAACTGTTTATTTTAGCACTTAGGCTTGGTTTTTCAAACTGGGCTCGCCAACAACCTCTACCAAACCTGGAAGATGATTTCTGCTGGCATTTATTATTCATTTTTGAAGCAGGTCAAAGTAATGCAACAGGAACTTGTATCCACTTGAGTTGTTTCAACCCCGTCGTGCGATAGTCTGTCAGACTATTATTGGATTGTTAAAACTTTTTTTTTGCGTCAATTAAGGTAAATAAATGTTCAATTTTGCTTTCAGCCCTTCTTTCGACATGTCCAATATCCAATCAATGTTTATATCCTAATAATAAAAGTAATAAGAAAATATGACAAAAAAACTCGACAATAACAATCTACCAAATTAATTCCTAGCTGTAGCCC
Source organism: Pollachius pollachius (assembly GCF_949987615.1). Lineage (NCBI taxonomy): Eukaryota > Metazoa > Chordata > Actinopteri > Gadiformes > Gadidae > Pollachius > Pollachius pollachius. The sequence goes on along the minus strand of NC_136937.1, from coordinate 25,852,820 downwards.
TTATGGCAACACAGCTTTTGCTTCTTTGGGCAAGCAGCCCTGTCTGTCAGGCTTGATGCGTTGGGACAGAACACTGGCTGGCATCAGTGCTGCCGCAGGAGGAGTGATCCGGACGACATAGAAGGACTCTAGAAGACTGCAGCACAGGTTTTGCTGCTTAAGCAACTTTATAAATAAATCAAACGGGCGTGCAGTCAGCCATCAGGTCAAGAGGACGCCATGAGCAACTTTTAGAAGTCGCTTGTCGTTTGTGTGCTTTTGAGTTAGAGAAAACACCATGGACAGAAGCTAGGTTTTTGCAAGGTAAAATTGAATTGCGAGTTTGCAACCAAGCAAGTAATAATTGTTGCAATGGGAAATGTGGCTCTCATGCATGCAGTGATCCATACTCACCACCAGGCTTGGTCCTCCGATAGTTGGGAACAGCAGTGCTCATTTTAGCTGGCAATCAGAAGTAAAAGATGAAGCTAAGCGTTATCATAGTAAAATATTAATAAACATTGAAGTCGTGCTTCTCCCGTGTACATAATTATATTCATAAAATGCAATGCAATTAAAGTAAATTAAAAGTCACGTTAAAAGCATGACTGCTACATTGTGTCAAAGGAACCACGAAGGTTAATACATCATTTATGAAAACGATTTCCAATCAGCTGAAATAACGCATCATGATTTTTGTTTTGCATCTCTTAAACAGTGGGAGGGATGCGGTGTTCAGATTATGAAACCCATCCATGGCTCCTTGAGGAGATCATTCCGTTTTAACCCATTCAGGTGAGGGAGGACGACGCCGCCCAGTACAGACCAGTACATACGACCAGTAGCGTTATGGGGGATTTATTGACATGATAGATCGTTCTCTGCAATAGCATACGAACGAATGACTAATACGCCGCCCATAACCTCAACATAATCAACATTGATTTCGCCGACAAAGCAGTGTGCAGCGATACAAAGCGCTGCTACATGTAGCCACCGGCTTACCATCACCGCTAGCTTCATACCGCTAACCTTTCCAAAACACGGAACAAAGCACTCATATTATACTATATTCTAAAACATATATTAAAACATTAAATGATTTAAACGAGGCAGCCATCTTACCGAGATTAGAGCTCTTCTTGTGTTTTAATATAAAGAACTGATTCAATGAATGGGATGGGTGGTGACAGCTCCGGAGCGTTCCCTTGTTCTCTGCTTGATGGTCTTCCGGTGGCGGATTGAACCCACTTCCGGCGGCGGAGTCGGGTTCATGCAGGATGAGAAGCTGACATCCATCCTATCATTTATCCTTCTAGTACTCCTGCTTTGGTGCTTGAAAGCATTATAGTAATACTTCATCGTTTTATGGTTATAATTTTTGCAAGGGATGAGATTATTTAAGGTGGATATTTTTTTTTATTGTCAGAAAATGTGGTCTACAACAATACACAGTTGTATGAAGATTCATACAAATAAATCATTTTTATTTCATTATATTTTCTCTGGCGTTCACAAGATGAAAGGCTGTACAGTAAATACAATGTCATTTAGATACAAACAGTTTCCGAATATTGACATTTCTCTCCTGACAGATAAATAAATGAATATTTTTGACGACGAATAGGGGACCTGTTACCAGGGAGGCCCCTGACCAATTTGGTGCCCTCGGCAGTAATTTCAATGGTACTCCTTGAATCTCAACCCGGGGGCATACTGTAGGAGTGAGTCTTCTTTTGGGGGAGGGGGGGGACACATAAAGGGTTAAATTTTGAGCACCAAACAATTAATGTTTGATGCTCATAAATATTCTGGCGAATATTTATATTCTGGCGAATATTTATGCACCAATTTGTGCCTTTTCTGCGTCAATTATTGCAGAATTTCTTTTTCTTGTAGAAACAACCACAACCAAAACTATATTAAAGAAACAAGTGACATATATAGAATTATAAACACAATGTGAATAAGGTATTGCACCAAATATGATTTTAGCGAAACTATTGCAGTCTGTAACCCACAAAATAGGCTATGTGTAGTTATGTTGTTATGGGCTTTTTTTGTCATAATAGAATACAAAAGTATTAGTCAAAACGTAGTAAAATAGTATTAGTAAAAAGTATCAATCCATAGGCGCCCCAATGGATCTGATGTATGGTCCTCAGCTGTATTGATGGACGGCACCCCTAGCAATTTGCCTGGACCGCCTACGCCATGAGCCAGGCCTGCTACTCACCTCTCATGAGCATGCACAAAATGTAAATAAGGTTAGTTTAAAACATAAACAGTTGATATAATGTAATTTAAAAAACACACCATAACCTAGCAAACTATAGTCACACTGAGATCAGGATCATGAACGTTGCATCGGCTACCGCCGCCGCTGTCTCTCTGGCGGTTTCCTCACCCCCCCTCCCCCTCTTCACACTTCTTTGCCGCAGTCGGGGCAGAGGACATCGTCGCGGGAGGTCAGGAAGCCACGGCCGATCAGGGACACGCTGCACTTCTTACAGTTGAAGCAGTCGTTGTGCCACTGTCGCTCCTCAAACAGGATGTACTTGGAGCCGCCCAGACCTGAGGAGCAGAGCAGCAGAGGCCAACATGGCCACGATGAGCCTCACTGATCAAATAACCCTTAATGTGGTGGCGCTGTGGTTCTTAACAATGCATGGGTGAGTGGAGCTGGATCCCCTCTAATGGGACCGCCCCACAGTGCTAGGAACTGTGTGAAATCATGGAGCTGCACTTTAGATTAAGGCGCCCTCCTAACTTAATATAGACAGACCCAGACACAGACAGCTGACAGACAGAGAGAGAGAGAAATATCCCTCAATTAATACTCATTTATGTAAATTGAAAGTGTATAGTGTTACAACTGTATGCTTTTGTATTTACAGTATGGTATAATATAGTATGTTAATTTAGTATTCTAGTATGACAGTATTAGTATATCATAGAATAATTGCATGTCATATTTTAAGGTTCATCTTGTATTTAGCCTCAAAAAGGCCTATATGACTTAGGAAGATAGTGATTATTGAATGAAAAAGCACTCTGATTGGCTTAGGATATAGCCAATGTGGCATAGTGAATCAGCAGTGTGAGTTAGAGTAGAGAGTTGAGTTAGGTTAGATATCATAATTTGGCTAAAATGTGACTTAGGCAAAAATGCTACGAGGCTAATGATATCGATTCGAATTTGATAACCGCAATGACCAATAGACCTCTATCAATTCCGGTTAGCAACTGCACTTCAGCATAATAACACACACACACACACACACACACACACGGGAGGGCCTCACCACTGATAGGGGTGGTGCAGTAAGCACACTTCTTAGCAAAGAGGTTGCAGAAGCAGTTCAGGCAGTAGGCAAAGTCGTCACGCGAGGTGAAGCGTTGGCCAGATAGCTGTTGCTTGCAGGAGATGCAAACAAAGCACTCCTTGTGCCAGGGCTGGTCCCGGTAATTGACCCCTCCGGTGGTGATTGGCTGGAAGCGAGAGCAAGTAAAAGTTAAAAAAATTGCGTAATCAAGGGGCGTGGCCGCGGTAACTCACAGACATCTACGCACACTCTAATCAGACGCTCCTTGCAAATATTCCGAACAAATGCGCTCCAACCAGGTATATTCAAGTGAGGATAAAACTCAATTTGATATTGCATCTTGATTATTTATATCTCCATTGATTTGAATCTAGTCAGTGTTTATTCTCAGATGTTCACGTTACCTTTAATGTAATTCCATTCAGGACAGCTAATATGTTCCAGTTTACAAAATCAAATTTACTTCTATCTAATTGAATGCGATGTGCAGCCTATATTTTAAATCTCTAGAAATTGATAACATGTGACGGGGAAAATGGATGGGAAGTAAATAAACCTTCAAGGCTTCTAATAATGGCTGGTCCAACAAAATTAGTGTGAACATATTAACAGAGCTGGAAATGGAACAATCCAAGGACTGGATTGTTGTCATTATGGTAGGTATTCAAAATGGCTACCTTCTTGCAGTGGACGCAGGGAAGAGCAAACTGCTTCTCATAGCAGGGCAGGCAGTAGTTGCTGTCCTCCTTGTTCACAAAGCTACAGGTTCCCATTGGCTGTTTGCAGTGCTGACATGTAAAGCAGTTCTCATGCCAACTGTTGCCTTTGTGCTCCATCTTTTTAGTGCCTAAGTAAGAGGGGGAGAAGAGACATCGCTTAACCATGAGGAGGTGAGACGGATATAGAATGGCACTTAACTTAACTATTACTATTATGTTTAAATTTACAGCTACGCTTTTATCCTAACCTGCTTTCAGGCATGGTGAGGCTTCTTGTTCAAGGATGACTATGACAGGTAGACGGCAGATATTGGGGGATCGAACCCAGTACCTTTCCTTCTACACTATACTACACTATCCTCCTAAAAGTGCAACAGAAGGGATGTACAGTAATATAAGCCATCAACTGTGCTATATTAAAACATGGGAGGCTGTGCAATATGTTGCCCTGGATCTTTTAAAGCTTTTCATATGTTGTACACTGTTGTGGTATTGTTGTTTTCGATGAAGGGTTGTGTTCTGATGATTTTTAACTGCAGCACAAGCCAGATTCCAAAGCTAATTTCCCCGCGGAACAATCAAATATATTGAATAATGAAGATGAATTGAATGATTCCGGCCCTGATTAAGACCGAAGCACGACCGATGGCGAGATAACAATGCGGTTTAGGAACTGGATCAACCGAAAAAAACACAGTGAAAACACACACACACACACACACACACACACACACACACACACACACACACACACACACACACACACACACACACACACACACACACACACACACACACACACACACACACACACCTCCCCGACCTGGCATGATGGTCTTGAGGCAGCCGAAGCACTTGGCAGAGTACTGGTTGGAGTAACACTCCACACACATGATTACGTTGTCCTTGGTAGCGAAGGGCCTCTCCACCAGCGAGCGCATGCATGTGGTGCACTGGAAGCAGTCTGAGTGCCAGTGGCGGTCGTTGTACGACAGATCCTGCCGGGGAGAGGAATGAGAGGCATTTAAACATCTAAGCAGTAATAAAAAAAACTCTTCAATGACCTAGAATGTTTAGGTGCTGTCGGCAGTTGTAGAGAACCCTCCCTCTCTTCCCCCTCCTTCGCCAAGTTTCTCCACCATTGACAAGTGTTGGATTTTAAGCACCTGTGATTGACAGGAAAGATGGATTCCTGAACCAATCAGGAAAGAGATGCCCTGATTGGTCCGAAATTAGCCGGGAGCAGTCATAAATCTTGATAGGCTCATATAGAGGCAGGTGCATTGAACTCAAAACACATATTCTCACAGCGTATTTCACTCGCTAATAGCTGGAGATATCAATGATATTTCTAACAAATTACACTAAAATAATAGCTCTTTTACCCCTTTAAGTAATGAAATGTAAGGAATTATTAGGCTTTGTAATGATTTGGAATGGACGGTACGGTAAGTTAAGTAAGGGATAATCACCGAGAGGCAGGGCAATAAACAGTTTGATATGCCCGGCTCACCACCCGAGACGAAGTTGAGGGAGCCGGGCATACCAAACTGTTTATTGCCCTGCCTTGAGGTGATTATTCTGTTTATTCTACTTCTTGCTTGCCAACATAATAAAACAATTGAAATACTTTAATAATTATGCTTTTTCTTATTCGTATTGCATGCTTATTAAATGTATACTCTGTTTGAGTTAATCTCCCTCAAAAAGTAGTCCCCTTTAATTACGATCAATCAAACATGTTTTGGACACCTCAAAGGGCATTATCCCGCTTATACCATGGTCACTTGCCAAAGAAAATAAATTAAGATCATTTATTTGTATTTTCATGCGTTTTACAATTCAAATATAAATTTTCGCATGCCATAATTTAGTTTCCCTGGTAACGTAAGGCTCCAGTAAATAGGACGGACCTTAGCTACGACTTGGCAATGGGAGGTATTCTAGTCCGCTGAGCTATAAGCCAGAGAGCTAACATTATGGATTGTACATATTTATAATTCAAAATGTGTCCACGCCTTTATACCATAGATACTCTCAGGCAGTTTTTCCCAAACTTTTTTTCTGGGGACCCATTTTTTTAAATTACAAACCATCGCGACCCAATTCAATATAGGACTAATCTATACAATTGTGAGAAGAACATATTTGTGCACAAATGAACATTCCTGAACGTTTTTACTGCCAATTCCGCATCCCCTTATATATGAACTTAAACCAGCCATTTCGAAGAGATACATCACAACTTTGTTTTATGCACTTGTTATTGAAAACATAATACATGTATTAAATACTCAGCCCTAAATGAGACCAAATAAATGCATTTAGGCGGCGTTCACATTTCCTCGTTTTGGCTATCTCATTGTTGTTATTTCCTCTCACAATGTACATTAGCCTTTCAACTAGATTCAATGTTATAAGTAAAATTATCAGAACAATACAAACATTCAGTACTATCAAAAACATGCTTCTTGTTGAAAGTTATTTAAATGGTAATGTGTAAAAAAAAAAAACATTTTTTTTTTTTAGTTTAATTTATTTGGCGACCCAATTCAAATCTCCTGCGGCCCACATGTGGGTCGCGACCCAGTCTTTGGGAAAGAATGCTCTAGGCTCTATAGCATATAACCGTGTTGTCTGATTACAGTTTAATTCATTTTTCACAATTTACCAGCCGTCGTTTTGAAGAATAATCACCGCGCCATTCATTTCAATGAGAACACCGACGGTCTATACTTTCAACGTAAAGTGTACATATTTATAATTTGAAATTCGTCCCAGCCTTTATACCACAGATACTCTAGGGTCTGTAGCATATAACTGTGTTGCCTGATTACAGTTTAATTGATTTTTCGCAATATACCACCTCTCGTTTTGAAGGCTGAAATACAAGAGGCGTATTGATCTACTATTTGATGACGCTGTGCTCAGTCAGCAGCAAGTAGAACCGACAAGTCAGCGGGCAACCTGCCGGGTTAATGCCCTCCTCCCAGCCAATCAGAATCAAGCATTCTTAAATTAAGTAGAATAAGTGTTGTTCTTCGCTCTTGACAAGAAACTACTGCACACCAATTCAGCAATTCAACAATTCAGTCACAATAAAAGTACCTTGCTGGTGCAGCTAATGCATTTCTCGCACCCTTCGCAGATGTTGGAGAAGGATTTCTCGTAGCAGGTCAGGCAGTAAGGGTTTTCCTGCTGCAGGATGTACTTCCCCCCGTACAAAGACTCTTTACACTCCTTGCAGTCATAACTCGCCACCATTTTGTCCTGGGGAAATAATTGTACGGTTTTATTCCAGTGGTAGTATAGTTGTTTGATGTGTATTCTCATATGATTCATTATTTCAAAGTAAAACGGAATTTGTGTTTTTTAGTCCAGTGATAATAAGTTGCATCATTGATTTGCTACATCACAATTCAAACTGATTTTTAAGTGCTCGTCTTTTGCAATATTCTTCTCCAAAACATTTAACTGGACTGAGGCAGAAGAGATAAGGATAAGGCAAGAAGAAACAGGAATGTGTGTGTGTGTGTGTGTGTGTGTGTGTGTGTGTGTGTGTGTGTGTGTGTGTGTGTGTGTGTGTGTGTGTGTGTGTGTGTCGGTGAGCCTGTGTGAAGTAATGCAATTAAAAGGCTGTAGTACTACAGAACATACTGAGACATCATTATAAATTTGAGCTAGAAGTTTGTCTAAAAAGTACATGAAACGTAATAAGGGCATATGCCTTCTTTTTTTTAACAATTCAGTGTTTATGTGCGAATAAGCCAGACCTCTCTATTCTTTTTCTAAGTTAGAAGATTCAATTTGGCCTTGAATCTTCAATGTAAATATCAAGGAAAATCTTGATATATGGTCTAAGGGTTCAGTAGATGTTCCTTCTGGCATTCATAAAAGTATCCTTCCAAAGTCATAAGGTAGGATCAATATTTGCCAAGAGGTAAGAAGTTTTAATACCAAAACTTGGCTTTGAAAGATTTTTTTTTTTTTTCGGACAAAAGATACAGTTTTAAGATTCAAACGTATTGTTTCAAAATGAAAGGGCATAGATAAAAATGAACCTAAAGCATCTAGAGAATAAATGTAGTATGTAGCTATTTTAAGTATTCTAAATTAACTACCCTTTGAACCCTTTTATTTGCTGACCGAATCTCGGTCAGAACTACTATTTTGAACTATCAAACTGTCAAAGAGAAAAAAAGACTTAAGATACAAGATACATATTTGTTGCAGACACATAAACTGATCCATTTCAACGGAAGAGTCAAAGCATGGTAGATTATCTGAACATATCAGCATATAGCATCATGATGTACATTAATATACACAACACCCAATAAAAATGAAGAAATGGTTCACAACTTTCCTACTCAATATGGCGCGACACACTCTAAATGGCGCAACAACACATGAACTACAAGTGTGTTTAGTAGGCCACTATGAAGGGGGTTAAGGATCAGGCTGAAGCAGGAAAAGCCATGGTTAGACAGCTGAGGAGCAGGAGGGGTCGTTACCTGGCCAGAGGCTAGAAGAGGCTGTGAAGGCAAGAAGAGGCTGTGTTTGGACGGCTTTGGTGGCTTCCTGGTCCTCAAGAGATGGCCGTCTTGGGGGTCTTTCTGGTTCTTGGGTATTTTTCTGGTTCTTGGGTGTCTCTCTGGTTCTTGGGTGTTTCCCTGGTCCTGAAGAGATGGTCCTGCAGAGCCTAAGGTGTGGTAAGCTGTGTGTGAGCAGGGCTCAACCTAACCATTATGAACCCTGCTGAGAGAGGGGGAAGGGCCAGTGGATCGCTGATGGGACGGACTATTCACGTTTTTCCGAGTCACGCACACTTAATAAATATATACATGTGGATATTGAAAGATAGACACGGACGGCACACACCACTACCTAGAAACGCTGCGTCAATGAAACGTATTTATGTTTTTATTGGGTCAGATTCCCCACTGCAGACAGAGACCTGACATAATTGATGAATTACCTTAACCGTATTCTGCAACCTGGAACATGTCACAAACACACAGGCACACTGAGCCTTTTAGAGCCAGTGACTTTAACCTCATTCCTTAACGATAACTCGATGGATGCAGACGTTCAGTAAACTAATTAACTGAGACCTATGTGTCTGCTTGGGGCAGGAATTCTCTAGTTCTTCTTTTGTTGAATCAGAGAGAGTGAGAATATCCTAAAGAAACAGGGACCTGGGAGGGAGATGTGGCTCTGACTGGCTCCACAGTGAGTGTATATGTGCCAGCTCCCTGGGGTACGGGCTGCTATCCTGGCTGAGACAAACCGTACCCTGCTTATAATAAGCATCCAAATGGAGCTGTGCGTCTAGCCGCCTGGCTGTCCATCTGTCTTTCAATCTATCTTAAGGTCTGTTTCTTCTCTGTCTGTTGGTATGTTGATCTATTTACAGTATCTATCTATCAATCTATATATTCACCATATATCTGTCTGTCTGTATGTATCTCTCTGTGTCTGTTTGTCTCTATCTATCAATGAATTGATAGAGTACTATCTATCCATCTCTCTCTCTCTCCTTCTCTCTCCCCCTATATCTCTATCTATTATCTATCTGTCTGTCTGTCTGTCTGTCTGTCTGTCTGTCTGTCTGTCTGTCTGTCTGTCTGTCTATCTATCTATCTATCTATCTATCTATCTATCTATCTATCCATATATATATTGTTCTAGTACTATCTATATATCTACCTGTATATCTATCTATCCATCTATCTATCTGTCTGTCTATCTATCTATATATCTATCTATATCATACAATCAGCATGGTATGTCATCAGATATGACAACAGGCTAAGTCTAGCTAGATTAACGTTCAAGGGTCAGAGTACCCCAGGTTGTCAGATTTGAAACAAATTGGCACACAAACAAAGCATTGAATCCCACTGGATCAACAGAGATTTACAAAAAAGCCTCGTCCTCTTTTGACAAAGCTAAATGACCAAAGCCTTGCAGAACATCCTCAGAAAATAAAGGTCATGGTTTTATATAAAAACAGAAGAAGGTTTCCTGCTATTGTCTTAAAATGTGCAACACTTTCCATACGCGAGCATATCTTCCCACTGAAAATAATAATAAAAAAGGATTTGCAACATGCTTCCACATATTAATTAACTACTCCATGCAGTCAGTTATTAAAAAAACAACAACATAAAAATCACCAAAGTCATAATAGCTCATTGGCTATTAACTATAACCTAACCGCAATCTCATGAAACGGCTCTAAACGACATTTAGCCAGAACAGTCAGCACAGCCCACTTGGTGGGGACTTAGCTTGTTTGTTACTGCTAGCACATCAATTACACGTCCGATCCTGACAGGCTTGAAAGAACATATAAAACCCATTGTAGTCTGACGGAGAGGGATATGTTAGTTGTTCTGTTGCTTGCATTTATGCCTGGGCCTTTTCTGATGAGTGGAAAAATAACATTATTTTACACGTTCTAACCTATAGATCTGTAGTACCTGTGGATGAAAAGGGACAGAGAGGATAAGACAGACATTGCAATTGAACCAATTTTTAACCTGATAACACTCACTTCTTTAAGCTTCAGAGATTCTAACCTTTCCAAGAAAAAGAAGCCCCTTATGGCATTTAGGAAACATGTTGATCTAATAGAGAAATAGTCTGAAAGAACATGGGATAAGGGTTTTAGCATGATAAACACTCTTTACTTGTATATCAATGGCTCCAGTAGCACTGCATTTCCCCATACATGCCAATGTGCTGGCGTAGATAGCTGGCTATGATACTATTATACAAATGTCACCCAAAAGAAGACTCCTCATTCCACTCAATTTGGACAACATTTTTCCCAATTCTAAGAAAGGTTAGGCTAGCTTTAGGTAACTAAAAAGTAGCAAAAAACATTATAATTTAGGATTTTTATTTTTAAGCAAAGAATATTTTCAAACCAACCCCCATCAAGATTATTAGTTTGATTCTGACCACCAAAATCATATCAGAGAATTTTAGCGGGGATGCCTAAAACAGACCATTTGAACACATGTGGAAGGTGGTGGCTTAGCACAGCAAGCACACTACTCTACTAATTACAGAAATAACTTATTTTTCACTTAACTGCAAACATTATCGGGAACTTAGGGATATTGGATGTCCAAATGGCCATCGTATTGCCCGATTTATAGGATATTTTTTCATATAGCTGAAAGAAAAGCCTTGCATAGGATGGCAAAGATAATCCACGTTCTTGCAGATCACTAGATGCCTGTGATTATGTACTTTGTGGCCATGTTCAAGTTAATGGTTGTACGATACATCAAAGAATTTTTTGCCATAATCACTCCATTCTGTCTTCGGGTTTATGTCTTATTAAAGGGACTCAAATCCAATCCTATGTTAAACATTTTCTATCCCTTGTGATTTTTGCAGTCAAAACAGCACAGCCTTGTGTAGCGTTCACACCAAAAGCGAGGCAGATTTTTGACGCGGCGCAAATACATACAAGGTCAATGCAAAAAATAATATTACATTTTTTTGTCGTTTGCATTGAAGATGTAGAATCACAAGAAATAAGCATGAACCGTTGAGTTTGTGAAAAAATATGCATCTATTATACTCTTTGCATGACTTTTTATGTATTCAGGCCGGGCCAAAATCTTGCTTCATTTTTGTTGTGCAAGCACCTTTGTCATCGTGACTGTCAATATGTTGTCTGTTCTTCCTGCCCCCTCGTTGCGCTTGCATATCTGCTGTGTTTAGACCCAGAAACACGTGTGTGGGCCTCTTTTGTCCGTATTACTATCCCGATCCTCTTGCAAACTCCCCATTCAAGCCATTTGTTTTACCCTGAGAATTTCCCTTGAACGGTCAAAATAAGGGTAAATAAAATGTATTAACAGAGATAGCAATCCAATTCAATTCAATTAGATTCAATTTGATTCAATTCATTTCATTTGTATAGCCCTTAATAACCACTACAGTCTCAAAGGGCTTACAGTATTTTTCCGTCGCTTTGGTACATTTCTCAGATCACAATTGCAATTCTCAAAACTCCTTGTTCAATCTTCATATCATTGTGTCACTTGCGCACATCAAAGAAGCTGTTTCTCATTCTTTGAACAAGTTGCAAATGCTTTGGTACATCCATGCAAATGATTATGTACAATTCTCTGCTCTCTCCTACATTATCAATTGCTTATGTCATATTGATCAAAATGTATTATAATGGGTCTCTGTCGAATGGTCTTATCCCCTACAACATTTAGGCATTAGTTCCTTGCATAAGTCTTTACATGCAAAATGGTTGAACAAGTTGTCATAATATGTCAAGCATATTTATATACATTTCCATTAGAGTTTTTTTCTCAATCTGTCCTGAATTGTTAAATTGCTCCCAGGTGAATCTTGACTTTCTCTAACGAAGGGAAATGTGTGAAGTGTTAGATCAACCAACGATCAACCAGTTTACTGAAATAGCTCAAAGGTGCATCTCATGAACCATCAACTGGCAAGTATGTATATAGCTGGAGCACAACACAATGTTAAAATGTCTGACCATGGAAGGACAAGGAATTGGAAAGGGTCAACAGCCAGAGAGAAGAAGAAGAGGGAGAGGAGTGAGGCTGCATCAGAAAGAGAATTTGTGGCCCAACAGACAGGAACGTCAGGAGGTGTAGGAAGACTGCACTGTAATTCCTACAGCACTGCATGTACACTTTTCCCTAAGGAGATTGTCCAATGTTCATATTTCTACTTTGGTATTTTTCTTTGTGCTATGAAGTGCTGTCTTTTCCTTTCTGGATCGCAATGACATGGTTTGTCAACACATTACAGTTCAAACTGTAAAAGTGTAAATGTGAATCTTGTCCAGTCTCTTGTAATCAACCTCCAACATACACTAAAGTGTAACTTACAATTGACAATAATTGTCTTCAAAACTTTAGCAATAGTTTACATCAGAACATCCCTCCAGAGTACACTGTTATATTGACGTCATGACTAAGCAATTTGACTGTCTTTTCCGTACACAATGACATAACTTGACATGACTTGTCATTCTGATGGCACTGACATGTTCATTGACACAGATATTTACTTTTTAGAGATGAACTAAGGATTTTAAGCAAGAGACTGGCTTTTGCAGGTAATCCATGGTTTTGCTATTTGTATGAATTGTTTTGAGAAATGCACCTACTGTTTTGCAAATGCCGAGGATGATGCGAGAAATGTACCAAAGCGACTGAGAAAAACTGTAATAGGCCATAGATTTCTGACACCCCCCTAACCCGAGCCTTCCAGAGGACAAGAAAAAACTCCCTTAATTAGGAAGGAAGAAACCTTGAGAAGGAACAAAGAGTGGGGGATCCCTCCTTCTAGGAAGGGTCAGGTGTGCAATGGGTGCTATCATTAAAATACATACAGGCCAAAAAATGTAAATAATTGAGTTCATAAAAGTCATGTCTATGGGGATTGGGTGCTGGCCGGTTAACCGTAAGGAGAGTCCAGGCCTCCAGTCGCAATCGTAGCAACATGCTAAAACGGACGGATTAAGAATTAGAAGAGAAATAGGGCACACGAAATATGTAGTAAACTGCTAATTTAGTGACCGCCAAACACGCATCGATACAATCAGAAACATTCACATAGTCAGACAGACACGGGCAAACTTCATCCACGCATTCACCATCAGCCCCCACATCAGCAGCTGGTTTGGCACCCCTAGATGGCATCCCAAGGTGTCAAACGAAAGACTGTAGAGCTAGTTTTTTAAGATTTGCTTTAAATAGCTAAGCAGAAACAGCTTTTCTGATTACAGGTGGCAGACTGTTCAATAGATAGGGCACTCGAATAGGCGAAGGCTCTCTGTCCTGATTTATTTTTAACCTTTGGCAGAGGAAAAAGGCCTATCCCGGAGACCGGAGGGGCCGAGATGGACTATAAGGAATGGTAAGGTCCTTCAGGTAGGATGGTGCTATTCCATGCAAGTCTTTATAAGTAAGCAATAGCACCTTAAAATCCGATCTGGAAGTTATTGGTTGCCAGTGTAGAGAGGCAAGAATAGGAGTAATATAATCAAATCAAATTGTTAGATTACTAGTTAATAGTCTAGCTGCAGTGTTGTCTTGTTTTCAAGCTGGAGGCCTCTCGTGGTCGAGTTAGGTAGACCAGAGAACAATGAATCACAATAATCCAGTCTTGATGATATAAATGAGTGTCTCTGTATCTGCTGCGGATAACATTGATCAGATTTTAGAAATATTTCTCAGATGAAAGAATGCAATTCTACTTTTGACATGTTGTTCAAAACAAGGCAAAGGGTCAAACCAGACACAAAGATTTTTAACACAGGCACTTTGCGAGAAGACCTATCTGTCGAAACATAGGGGAAACTTTGGGAAGCTGATTCCGTTGCTCACAGAGAACAACTTGTTTTCTATCTGTGAGATAAGATTCAAACCAGGGCAGAATCTTTGATGCCAACATGGTGTTCGAGACGATGAAGAGAATGTTGTGGTCAATTGTGTCGAAGAAAGCACTGAGGTCGAGCAACACAAGCAAGGAGCTTGCATTGGTATCCATCGTAAGTAGAAGATAGCAATTGTTAGCACATTATTTTTTGAGGCCAGGGACTGCTCCCGGTTTATTTCTTACACTCAGGGCATCTCTACTGTGATTGGTTTATGGCAGTGGTTCCCAACCTATTCTCTCCAGGGCCCACCTAATTCACTTCTGATGGAATTTGCACCCCAACATCCCCTCTTCCCCAGAAGCTATTAAAGGAAAATCATACATTTCTATTTTTTGTGCCTTTATTTTATAAATTTATTATTTTCTTAGCTTACAGTGCATGGCATTAATAGGCCTACATTTATTAATGTGAACCTTGGGCTTGCATACCCACAGCCAGGGCTTGAATGTCAGGTGTAATATGAGTGACAGCCAGTCTAAAGTCGTTGTGCACCTCCAGTCTGTTGCACCCTTTTGTTTTGATTGCGACATGTGCACTGAATGGCAATAATGCATTTTTGATTGATGGGACTGACCTGACGCTAAGCTCCGCCCTTAGAACGCAGATGAGCCAATGACATTCCAGCCTCAACTATACTCGGACATCAGCTCGGATAACTCTGTTGAAAATAACAGGGAGGAGGCAAAATATAATAATTTAATGGTGGATTTATGTTGTTTGTGTAAGCACTGCTGCTGCATTTGCTACATTCTGAAATCGCGGCACTGCTCGGACGTCAATTTGCCTCTATCCGTCAGAGGCCTTATGCCCCTCCTTGGCTCTCTGTCTTAATTTGGCCTCTATTATTTAACCTCTACATGCTCACCCTAGGCCAAATATTTCAATACTATAGCATTACATCTACATCCACAGCTATGAAGATGACACCAAGATTTACCTTGCATTATCACCTAATGACTTTGGTCCTATTGACTCTTTATGCCTGTGCATTGAAAAGTGAATAGCTGGATGCAAAATAGTTTCTTACAATTAAATAAAGATAAAACTAAGATAGTTGTATTTGGGAATAAAGAAGGGAGACTGAGGCTCAGTGCCTCTTTGGAGTCTAAAAGTCTTCAGACAAAAACCCTAGTAAAAAGTTATATATAGCCACAACTAAAACAGCATTCTGGCACCTAAAAAAATATAGTTAAGATCAGAGATGTTGTATTTAAGCAGGACTAAGAGAAGCTCATTCATGCATTTGTATCATCCAGGCTTGACTATTGCAATGCCCTCTTCACTGGCCTCCCCAAAATGTCAATCAGTTGGCTGCAATTAATTCAAAATGCCAGAATTTTAAATAAATCCAAAAAAAGAGAACACATCTCACCAATCCTGAGGTCTTTGCATTGGCTTCTAGTACAATTCAGAATTGAGTTTAAAGTCCTCCTCATAATCTTTAAGACACTCATGTACAAATACATCTCAGATATGCTAATCTATTACAAACCTAACAGGTCACTTAGATATACTGATACTGGTCAGCTGGTTGTGCCTAGGGTCAGGTCTAAGCAGGGTGAAATGGCATTTAGGCATAATGCCGTCCACTGTTGGAACTAACTACCAACAGAAATTAAATCTGCCCCTACTGTAACTTAAAAATTAAACCCAATTTATTTTCTATTGCATTCATTTAATCTTGTTTTTGTTTTGTTTTATTCTGTTGTTACTTGAATAATCATATATATATATATATATATATATATATATATACATAATTATTATTTGATTATTTATATATGTATATTTCTCATTCTATTTTTTTCTTTTTAAGCACTTTGAAAAACATGTGTGTCTGATACTGTGCTATACAAATAAATTTGACTTTGACTTTGACTTTTGACCTAAACTGAGACATATAGGAAGCAGAGAGGGAGGATGTTTGGTTGGTTATTTTTCAAAATCCTTCTCTCTTCTGCTCACTCTCCACCTCTACAACCCTCAAACCATACCTGAAGCAGATATCAGCTGCACCACTTGTGCCAGGAATAGAGTTACCATTGGAGAGTGTATGGCCATTTTTAAAAGTACAAGTCTGATCATCATCTCTTATGTGGCCACGCCCCCCACCACTGTCCTCTAACATGTGTGTCCTTGGACGTCTTGTCCTCCATGGCCTGGCATCAGAGACCGGGTTATCATTTACATGCTTTTATCCACAGCTACCCTGAGTAAAAATGTAACTTAGGAGCAGGTAGCAGTGAGTGAATCTTCCTCAAGGAGGCCCAAAGGTAGACTGTAGTCATTGGGGATCAAACCAACAACCTTTTGACTTGAATACAGTCCCTTGCCCAAAGTATGACAACACAAGTATCCTGTCACACGCCAGTTCCTCCAAAGATGTCTGATGCCAAAACCCTCATCTTGTGCAGAGCCATTGAACAAGGACAGTTCCAAGAATCAAAGAGTCTGTGTAGAATTCTTCTTTGATAAAATCAAGCCACTTAATCTAACTTTGTGTCCGGCGCTTTATTCAATTATCCTCGTGACAAACTCCTAATTTCATTGTGGCAGCCACCGTCTCAAACCAACATATGCGCACTTGCATACACACACTCGCAAACAGACTCAGACAGACACACACATACATAAAGGCAGATACACATATACACAGATACACACACACACATAGACAAAGATACAAATAAATCGAAGAGGAATTCTTGTTACTGGATGACTTGTTGTGAAATAGGTCAGCGGTAGCCGGCGGTTACCAATGATGGCAAGCCCAATTGGTTTGCTTTCTGGTGGTTCGAAATTGTGCAGTGATTAACTTTGTTTGTTTCTTGTTTTTTTCTTCACATTTCCAGTTTTCTGCCAAACATTTGAAGCATTGTTCATTGCTAATGTTGTGTAACATTTGTTTTTATTTTTATTTTCTGCAGTAACACTGGGGCAGTTGTCTGTGGGACTGAATGGTGGGGTAAGGTGAGAGGGCTCAATTATTCTCAATTTGTCAGATAAATGAATTAATTGAGAATTATCAATCTCAAAATCAAATTCAGTTGCATCTGTTCCATTGCAAGGTCAATAAGTTAATTGCATCAGGCATGAAGGGGATTCCAGTGTTAAGTAGGTTATGCATTTTTTACTGAATCATTTCAAGAAAAGTTGTTGAGAAGAGTAGACTGTATGTCGACAGCTGAACAGAGCATTGTTAGCAGCCCATTCTCTTTCCATTTACAGCTACCTAATCACAGAATGATTAAGACCCTAACCTTTGGGTCCACAAGAATAATTTAAACAAAACAACACACAGTGTCTGCAATCATATTGAATTGAATAATGCATTATTAATTGTTAATATTAATGATAAAGTATGGTCAATTAACTATCATTGAGATAAACTGCAACATGGGTAAGATGCTGAAATGCTCAGAGCTCATTCAAGCTGTTTTTCTTATTTCTCACAATGACAGTGTCAAAGAAATAAAGAAAGAAAGAAGGAGATACAGACAGACACGCAGACAGACACGCAGACAGACACACAGAAAGACAGAAAGAAACACAGAGAGACAGACAGACAGACAGACAGACAGACCAACAGCCAGACAGCCAGACAGCCAGCCAGCCAGCCAGCCAGCCAGCCAGCCAGACAGACAGACAGACAGACAGACAGACAGACAGACAGACAGTAAAAAAGGAGGTATGGAACAATGACGAGCGAGCAATGCGGTCTCTGTCTCCCTCTAGTGGCAGACCTTTCCAAGTGTCATTTTCCTGCGACAACCGGGATTGACGTCACATGCATGAGTCAACCCAGAATCGGCAATGTGAGAATTCCACGTTTTTATATCTTTAGCCCGATTACTAGCCAAAATGTCGATATATCACGACGAGGTAGAGATCGAAGATTTTGAATACGATGAAGAAACCGAAACGTACTACTTCCCTTGTCCCTGTGGTGACAGGTTCGCTATAACTAAGGTAATGTATAAGATGAATGCATTGTAACAGGTACCAATACTGGGCTATTGCGGAAAGTTTCATCAGTTGAATCGGTGTGAGTTATCATTAAACATGTAAAACCTTCAAAACTTTTGCTTAACAATGATTACTCATATTTAGCAGTTATTTTGTGTACTGTGGTATTTTTCGTGGGACAGTAAAGCCCATGCATCAGGATGACACAGCATGCTCATTGTTATGAATACAATGCTTAACTGATCACGTGTTTTGTATTACGAAAGCAGGGTCTGAGGAAATATTGTTGTTCTAAAGAGGGCTGTAATTCTAATGGTTCTAAAGGGGCTGTAGTTCTTATGGTTCTAAAGGGGCTGAAGTTCTAAAGGGGCTGTAGTTCTAATGGTTCTGAATAGGCTGTAGTTCTAATGGTTCTGAAGGGGCTGTAGTTCTAATGGTTCTGAAGGGGCTGTAGTTCTAATGGTTCTGAAGGGGCTGTTGTTCTAATGGTTCTAAAGGGGCTGTAGTTCTAATGGTTCTGAAGAGGCTGTAGTTCTAATGGTTCTGAAGGGGCTGTAGTTCTAATGGTTCTGAAGGGGTTTTTAGTGCTATAATTCTAAAGGGTGCTGTAGTCGCTAGACTGCTCCTACTGCAGCTAGTGTTTGGACACTTGTTGTCTGCTTTACTAATTGTTAGTGGTCAGTAGAATACGCTTTGCATTGCCTCGCCATTTTCAGCAAACCACACTTGAGGATCTCAAGTCCAGGTTATACAACCTAATAAAGGGTATCATGTTATGTTTTTTTTTTTTTTGCTGATTAGACAAATGTATGAACTAATCAATTCAGTGAACATTAACATCTGTTGTTTCCACAGGAAGACCTTGAAAATGGTGAAGAAGTGGCTACATGTCCCAGTTGTTCCCTGGTTGTAAAAGTCATCTATGATCAGGTGCGATGCTCATCCACACTTTACTGTAACAAACACCAATGGGTTCACTCTTACCTACCTGACGAATGACTATTCCATATTTAAATTATACTCAAATGGCCTCATCAATTGCATTATGCTGCCTGCGTTTGCGAGTACTTTACAACGGCTTATCACGAAAACGTAAGTGCAATTGTTTATATTTGTGGCAGGCGCATTCACGTGAGATTCAATTTTTTGTAAAATCAAAATCCTGATGTAGAGCAAACCCCTCCTAGACGCTTGTATTCAACGCAACTTACACATGATGCTAAGAAAATGTTAAAAAATATGCTTGAAAAATAATACAAAATCGAAAAGCTATGCAGAGCAGCTATAAGAATCTGAACACATGATGAGTGTACTGTGTTTTGGTTTCTGTTCACAAGTGAAAGTCAAGTGCATGTTTGACGGTTCTGAAATCGTTGATAGCTAGAGTTTCATCGCCAAAATGCAGAGATAGTCTCAACAAAAGTGTGAACTGAATCCAACATGAGCCAATACATTCAGATGTTCTCGGAAGAGAGGGGTTTCAGATGTTGACATTATTCAAATATCTAATGCAGAGCATGCATGATTGTGTACATGGAGTGGCTCTTTCTAAATGTTTCCTATCTGATAGCACATAACACACATCTTACTTGTGTTATTGGTGGCCGCGGTGTTGCAGGAGGAGTTCTTGGTCGGAGAGGTCGTGGAGGCACCCTCAACGGAGAGCAAGCTGGAATTGGCCACGTCGTGACAAAAGATTAAGCCTAGCCTGTGGATCTCCAGGAACCACATGCCTCCCCTCTGACCAATGCTTACTGTTTACCAGACCGACGGTTCGGTGGGAGATCCCACGCTGTTCACTGTCCGTGATGACTGGGTTCCTGGTTCCATCGTCTATTTATAATCGTGTCAATATTTTGTGATTACCTCACCAGCTACTCTGAAACGACAAAAGGGGTTACTTCATGATTATGCAAAATTATCTGTAAATAACTTTTATTTATATTTTACGTGTAAAGCTGAATAAAAACCGTTGACGCCAAATAACACATCGTTTCGTGTTTATTTTTTGCTGTTGTAGTTTGTCCATCAGAGGGCACCCTTGAGAAGGGATAGACAACGGTCCGACTGAGCAGAGGAGACTGAGCTGGAGGCCCTGTTATATCCACTGACATTGGACCACTCTTACAGCTGTTTCCGATACATTCTGACCAACCACACATTACAAGTTTCGTATATCTTTGTTACGATTTGACTAGAATTTGCGCAATATGGGATTTTGATATACCTATGCTATTTGCCATAAAGAAAATGGCTCTGGAACCAGATGTGAATTACAGGCGAAATTTGAACATTTAGTTTTGAATGAGGTTTTACCCGTTGACCTAAGATGCATGCTCTGTTCATCCACATCAACACCAATGCAATTCAGCTGCTCAGTAGGCTAGACTATATAGGTCTAGTGGGCCATAAGGGAAGATGACCAGCGCTCGTCCACGTCAGCTCGTTCGCGCGTAGACTGACGAGCGAGGGAGCGCGAAGCAAAGGGCGTATGGCCTATATAAACTGTAGGATGGATGGCGCGCGTCACCGCCGTGTCCTTGGCGTGATCTTGACAAGGAGCACACGTCTCTGTAGCCATAGCGTGCTTGATTTTTTGGGGCCTTTTTCAGATACGGTTATTATGGTTCAATGGATTTCTGAGCAGGGGGTCGTTCTAATTGAGGTGAGGCACAATACAGCGCTCCTATATGAACACACAATATGATCATTGTCTCCTCTCCTGAATTACAGCAGTCGAGCTTAAAAAAGCAAAAAAACAAAAAAAAACAATATATGTCTATAATATGCAACCCCCATTCTAATACCACGGTCATGTTTGTCCCTCTAAACCCTCTCCATTGTCAATATTACATGGAAATAGATCAAAAGAATTAGTCACTTTGACCTAGTTTTGTTTTTTAATCCCAGCGGTCCCGGGCCATCTACACGCGAATCCGTAGCCCCCTCGCTGATTGTTATTACATTATTTATATTGGGGCTGCTGTTATAAAGCTGCCCCCCCCCCCCTCCCCCCCATACTCTAGGTTAAGTCATTCAAAACCTGTACATGTGTGTAAACCGTCTTGTTCTACCAGTTTACCGTCAAACATTAAGAATTCATTCACTATTTATCTATAGCCTACGCGCCTCCTACGCGTGTGCGTGTGTGTGTGTGTGTGTGTGTGTGTGTGTGTGTGTGTGTGTGTGTTTGTGTGTGTTTGTGTGTGCGTCCCTTCAGCATTCTCTCCCGTGGCCCCTCTGACGTCACGGCTCCTGGCAGCCAGCAGCAGGACTCGGCAGGCGGGAGGCGGCGGTAGTAGTAGTTGTAGTGATAGGCGACCGAACCGCACACATTGTAAGGTAGCAGCTGCCGCTGGGGGCTCGTTTTGTCAAACACCTGCCCCGAAAACATAAACATCGTCGATTTCACCGGGGAATTAAACCGGAGGGCGACTCCTGGTCAACTTCGTCGGCAGGGTTGGACACCGACACCCGACTCTCTCCCTCCGGTCCGCTCATCCTCCTCCTCCTCCTCCTTCTTCTCCTCGCGGGGACCGACCGAGGTAAGGGCATAAGCGGCCGGCAAGTGGTCCGACTGAGGACAAAGTTGCACGTCTTTCAGGCTGGCGAGTGATGATGATGATCGGGGGCGGGGGAATTCGATCCTTGGGGAGTTAAAAGGTGTCTAGTTATGAGCCAAGTAAGGAATATGACTGTGTCCAGGAGATAGTGTGTTTAATCGCGTTGGACGCGGAACGTTTCTCTGGTTGTGTTGTTGTGGGAGCAGAGCGCGGCGGTCAGTGCATGCGGCTCGTCCGCTCCTTTGTCCACCGCGCCGCACAAAAGAGGTTCACTGACAGTGGACAAGACCAGGTTGGGTTGCCAGGTTGGTTGGGGAAATCTGGCCCATCTGGCAACACTGTTCACAG
Source organism: Pollachius pollachius (assembly GCF_949987615.1). Classification (NCBI taxonomy): domain Eukaryota; kingdom Metazoa; phylum Chordata; class Actinopteri; order Gadiformes; family Gadidae; genus Pollachius; species Pollachius pollachius. Next base: position 25,830,466 of record NC_136937.1, on the reverse strand, counting down.
AACAAGTTTGGGGTGCTGTGCTTTGGACAAAGCTTGCCAATATCATCTATCACGTTGATGTGCTTTTCTATGCGTGTAGATCACTCAGTGAGATCTAAAGATGAGGGGGAGCTGATGCCTCCGCTGTTAATCTACATTTATAGGGTGTCATGTTGTGAGTTGGCGTCGCTTTGAGATTTTTCTAAGCAAAAATGCACTGAGACGTGATCAGGCTGAGCAGGTGATTATAGTTACATATGTTTTGTTATTTGAGATCTATTTCATAAGTTTCCTTTATCTGTCAACGCGTCATCGCAGAGTCTAGTCCGGACTTGCATCGGAGAGAGGTCCTCGTCGGTTCACAAACGACATCTAACAGATACTATTGTGTAATTAGATTAAGGAGCAGAGGGAAGGGATGGCCGCCAGATGGTTTTGTATTCCGAGTGTTGTTCTACATGTGTTGTAGCCTATCGCAAACGTAATTTTATCAGGACGAAGTAGGGATAAACTCCCCAAATCGCTTTGATTCATGATGCAAACCAGATGAGAGTGGGCAGTGGACTCAAAAGACCAGCTGTTGACATTCAGTATAGAGCTTATTGGTTATAGATGTCCATGTTGGTTTACCTTTTGTGAATCCGGTTTCTGAACTGTTTGATAACCTTTTCCTTCTCACGTGTTGGTGAGGCTAACTGTGTTCCTTAAACCAAACGGGGCCAACATGTTGTAACTGTCTGTATTCAGGTCAGTGCTTTTTAATTGGGTGGTTGAAATAGTGAGAGGCATCAATCTACCTGTCCCAGTGAGTCCCTCAGGCAGTGGTTTCAAAACCTTTGACCCCAGATGGACCACTAGGTCGTCGTCAAGATCTTTAGAGGACCACCTCAATTCAAAAGGTGGAAAATAGATAGAAACAAATGCAGTGGCTGAGCAAACAGGGCCAGCCCCCACTTTATACTGTTATTACTGCAGGAAGGCCAGTGGGAAACAGTGAAAAGGTCAGCAACCGTTCTTAAACTCCCAGTTGGATTATTCAGCAAACGATAATGAACCAAAATATCTGTGGTTAACATTCAAATGCAAAACATATGGATGGAATTTATAAAAAAAAACGACACGATTTGGGAAGAAAAAAAACAAGCAAAAACAATGTTTCCATTATGTTGCTTTTAAATTATGCTCATTCTTTTTTCTACGATTGTAAATTTGTCTAGAAGAGAAAATCCTATCTACCAACTGTGGTACTATTGACTACCACCGACGGTACCCGTACCACAGGTTGGAGAACCAGGGCCCAGGGTTACCCTTTAAGGTGGTCAATGTGTCACTCCACAGTTCCACACAACCCAGTGGGAAGCGATTATGCTCTCCAGCATGCTTATTGAAGAAAGTCTATGGGAGCACAACAGTTAGGCTCTGAGCAGGTGTAGCCTGTGTTCCTGGCACCCTTAGTACTCAATTCACCCAGAACAAAGTGACTAAGTTTTTAAGAAGAACCTTCAGACTCAGCTAGTTTAAAAAATAAGAGCCACCTGCTTCACATGCATGTTGGGAATGTCTTTTTCGCAAAATCTCAGTTTCTGCTTTAAGGTTGGACCATCGACATGACTCTTTGAATCAGGCCAATTTGAGAACGTAAAACCCTGGACCCATTATGTCAAGGTTCTATTCCTGACATGCACATGAAAATAATTGTGAGTGCGGTGCTCATGTCAGAAGAAACAAGCAATACATTTGATGCCCATTGATAACAATTTCAAAACAGCTGCTCCAAGCATATTAACAACAGACCTACATTGGCTGGATCGCATTGCCTAGCAGAGATCCAGAGCATTCCTAATTAAGTGCTCTGTCTTGTTGTTGTGAAAGCTCTGTTTGTCCTCTGAAATGACACCAGTGCAATCAGCATGCACGTAGCCTTCTGCTCTCAGTGTGTGTGAAGTGCTGGCTAATGTAGCCCACATTGTGTAAGAAGCATGAGTAGATATTGCCTTGAGGATTTTAGATATTATCATATGGGGATGACAAAGACTTATTGTTTCTCTTTCCCTGGTGTCTAACTCTGAATCCCCATTTTCCTAAAGACAACAAAACAGTGAATGTCTATCAGATTCATATCTGTAATGATTTTCTTTAACAGATAACACACAAAAATTCAGAGTGTATTATTCATAGTTCAGAGTCTATTATACTCCTAAAAATCAGACCACACATTGGGTATTCACTCTGATAAGGTCCCCTACCATGGGTGTGATTGAGATGTTGTGAATCATGCACTGCACACGTGTCAGGGGGAGTCCGGATCCTTATGGACATAACCACAGCATTCCAACGCTGCTCCTGCCTATCATCCCCCCCCCCCCCCCCCCACACACCAGGAACAGATCCATAACGGGATGTTCCCAGGGTGGGATTGGGAATAAATAAGAATCATTTGACAGTACCCATATGGTGTCTGAGTCAACAAACACCTATACGTCTTTACCTGGTTGTGTCTTCCGGGGACGCTTTCTTCACAAGCCAGTAAAACACACACAACACACACACACACACACACACACACACACACACACACACACACACACACACACACACACACACACACACACACACACACACACACACACACACACACACACACACACTCTCACACTCTCTGGCTCAATATGTGGCTCTTTTATTTGGATGACGTTTCGGCCTTCAAATGTTCTGAAAGAACATACATTATAGCCATCATACGCGCAGAGACTGCTTCCTTTCTCTTTCACAGTGAAATATATAGTTGAATCAGCCCACAGGCTGTTCTACGTAATGGAGAGAGTTGGGGAAGGTTTCATTTTTTTAGTTACATATATTGACAATTTGAACCTATTTATGCATGTAAGAGTCTTACATGTAGTCGTTTTTAATTTTTTTAATGTACATCTGGTTTTCAATATTGAACCCAGCAACTTTTAAATGTTTTTCTTACCTTCAAAGCCACAATTCCCCATTTTTTATTTTTTATTTAGGTAAATTCTTTGCAATGCACTTCAACTATAGCCTCATAGATTTAGCAGAGATTGAAAATCCTGTAATTCCTTTCAGGATGATTTGAAGGAAGTCTGCTTGGCTGAAACTACCAGTTGTGCGTGAATTATACATCCGATACATTATGCATTAGGGATAATTCCCATGTGCAATGAGGCAGCCGCACATCGTAAATGTGACATTATGAATACTTTAACTTCAAGGTTTTACCTAGTTACCTTCTATGTTTTTTCCTTGTGGTAAATTCAGCCATTAAATATTGAACAGATTTCCAGGTGGTACTGTGTGTTATTAACAGGGAGTGTTCGATACTATTGCTTTGCCTTGTTTCTTCAAGCATGACACCGTCCATATAAAGGGATGCACCGTTTGCATCCAAGACACACGCAGACAGAAAACAGACCAGAAAACGGTTTTAATTACAAAGAAAAGACAGATAAAGGCTATCCCTTTCCATTCTGATCCATATGTTTGAGCCCATGAATTCTGCTTATTCTGCTCAACACCTCATGTCCACTAGTCCACTTCTCCCGTCCACTATGGATTTATTTCAAATGCCTTTTGTCTGGCTCAAACAACACAAACAACAATAATATTTGTTTGGATTTTGTCAGACCACTTGTTTTTTATTTATTGAATGTTTTTTTATTTTATGACTCATCAAAATGGTTATCAATAAATCTTCTGTTAATCGACTTTTCATTTCAACCACTAGCAACCTGAAGGTTTGCTAGTATGATTCCCTCTGCCGTAGAAAGCTAAACTGACACGGCAGAATGGTAAACAGCTACCTGTGATCACATTCGGTGTCACTGTTCTCTGCATGTTTCCCTCAATATCGAATGGCTTTTTCTTTAAAACAATTTGAGAGCAGGTAGTCTGACATGAAGAACACAAAAAGGTTTTCTTAATCACCTTCAGCAAAGACTCCTGCACTTCCTCTGAATTACCTCCAAATCGTGCTCAGAAGCAATGTCATCCGTGAGCACAGCCTGTAGCATCGCAGTGCGCTGTGTTCACACATGGCCTGTTGCACACTGTTCTGTATTGTTGGCTGTTAATTTGTTTTTTTGCTGAAGCAGATAGTTCAGAATGCAGATTAAATAAATTCACCAGGTGGAAGTTGAGCGTGTTCTTTTGAGGATCAGGCAAAAGTGCCCATAAAACGAGTAAGCCGTTGAGATTTGTACTTTATACTTGATTTATTTTGGGTTATTTCTTGCAACCCCCTAATAATAACTACAATTAAATGTAGAGAAATATATCAATGGGTAGGATTTTAGTTAGCAACTTATGGCATTTGTTAAATATTAAATTAATTTGGACTTGGTGCAATCGTCGACAAATAGTTGCGATGGATATTTGTTGACTAACAAAGTTCTTGGTCTTGGACAACCCTACAAATTGCAATAGCAAAACGTTAGCAATAAATGCAGTACGGAATATGTTTCAACACATCTTAACAAAATCAATCAATTAACATCTTAAAACAAATTAAATCAATTAACGAATGAATAATAAGCTTTGCAAACTAACTCAATGCAGAGTCGGCAGAGGCCAGTGCTTTTGACAGTGTGGACTAAATACTACATAAATACTGAATCAAATCAATTTCAGTGGAAGTTTGGTCTTTTCTTCATCTTCAGACATGAAGCCTTCTTCAGATATTTGCCAAGAAAAGGACAGTAAAAAACTGCCGAAATGTTCTGAATGAGTGATTGAATGAATGGATTCAATCACTCCTGGCAAACTTCATATTGGCTTTGAGCCTGAGGTCTCCACAGCAAAACACCAGGGACACTCAGGGATAGATGATACAATTTAACTGTGACAGCCCATAATGTGCCGTTGTATTTTTCTTCATTTACATAACACTACTGTAGAATAATATTGCCCAAATCAAAACAGAAAGTTGCACCACATACTTCAATGCAAATCTTGAAAGACATGGAAAACAGTTGTCCATCCGGTCTTAATGTAGATGACATCACTATTATTACTGCTTATATTTGTCTATGGTTTCTTCTTAACTTATAGGGCCACACTCTTGTTGTGTGGTGTCACGGTCAGCCTGCTGTCAGGGTTGAAGCCAGCCTCGAGCTCTTGGTGTCTCAAGCAAGGGACCATCTCTGCCTTCCAGTGCCCTCTTTTACCTTCAGAAGCGTGTTGCGATGCTAACATCCACACGCTAATCAGACACCTAAGCTTTGAACAAAAGATGTATGTTTCATTGAGTGTCATGTAATAAGTTAAATCTCATAAGCTACTACTATTGTGCTCCGCTTTTCTTCCCATGGACAGTACAACAGATGCAGTGTTTACAATATGCACAGGATTTTTTGGATAGCATCCCGGAATAGTTATCCATATCCTGACATGTAATTGGCTTTTTGATGTAATCCAGCGCTGTTACATTCCCTCCAATCCCTTCTGGTTGTGTGTCTGGCAGCTGAGTTTTAGGAGCAAGTCAGCAAGCGGACCTCCATAGAAAGTGGGCCGGGCTTGGACAGAATACACACTGCTCTTGTCGTCCTCATTTTACTACATGTACAACGCACTGGTTAATAAACTGGTTAACTGGTTGAAACACGATTCACAATATTTATACAATATTTCCTCTAATGATACAATGTTTTTGGTTCATGGCTCTCATCATGCTATTGCTAATGCTTCCATAGCCCAGTGTCGTTCCAAATATTTAACCCTTTCGGGAGCTCTGGATTCATGTGAATGAAAAAGGGAAAAGACAACAAGATGTCTCCGACCCTGGCCCCGGATGCGTATAGGTCGATTCCCTGTGGGAAAGCACGCAGTACATGACACGCCAGCTAGCGTATGCCGCGCTAATTAGCTGTGTGTGTGTGTGTGTGTGTGTGTGTGTGTGTGGCTTTGTGTGTGTTTCTGTGTGTGTGAGTGGCTCTGTGGGTGTGTGTGTGTGTGTGGCTCTGTGTGTCCTGTCGATATTCCTCCCACAAAAGGTATGAGTTTCCTTTAAGCAGGCTCCATCCTTGCAGTGGGATGTCGGGTGGCCTAGTTATACTGGAGAAAGAAGGCAATCCCAGGGTACAGGGAATGGGAAACATCTAGCTGCTGTCACCTGACCTTTCTAGTCAGCCTTACCCCCTCTGACCAGTTGGTCAGGGGATCGATTTGGACTGGATCTCTTTCAATAGCAGGACGACTAAATGTGACCTTGTATGCCTTGCAGAGATTGATCCTCAATACAGTATACTGTATACCTCTGCTTGCTCTGAGGTAAATTGTGTGTGTGTGTGTGTGTGTGTGTGTGTGTGTGTGTGTGTGTGTGTGTGTGTGTGTGTGTGTGTGTGTGTGTGTGTGTGTGTGTGTGTGTGTGTGTGTGTGTTTGTCTGTCTATCAAAGAGCACAAACATCTGTTATGCTAATACCAACAATAACAATGGCATATTGTAGATATATGTTTGTTAGGTTCAAGGTAGTGCAAAAGGGAAGAAAAAAAAAACCCAACATTTCTGGATCCAGAGTATAAGGGGCCAATGAGTACAGAGTAGTGCAAATCTTTATTTCAAGAGCAAAGAGATGTATGTATTAATTAACATAGTGTCGTGTGTCTGCTGTCTGGTCTGTCTGGTATTTAACTTGAATGAGATTGGTTCTCTCTTTTCTTTGTCTGATTTCTCGCTGTGCGTGCTTTGAGCTCTGGCCCCATCCCGTTCTCTTTTACACGTCTAAATAATTGTGTGTGTGTGTGTGTGTGTGTGTGTGTGTGTGTGTGTGTCTGTGTGTGTGTGTGTGTCTGTGTGTGTGTGTGATTCTGGCGTCTCAGTTCTTGAGATTACTGGACCATGAATTTAACGAACAGCACACACACACACACACACTTAATGTCAGCCATTATCCAGGTGTGTGTGTGGAGGCACTCTGAGGCCATCTGTTTGTGTTCCAGGCGGTTCCTCTGAGGCTCTGAGTGACCTTCCACTGCAGATGTTGAAGAACAGCAGAAAACTCCTAACCGCTCGAGGGAAAGTGGTATATTTGCTATGTCACCCGCATGCTTCTTAAACACGGTTCTATCTGCTGTTATATTCAGTGTTGCCACAGTTACCTTGAAAAAGTAATCTGATTACTGATTACTAGTTACTGCTTAAAATAGTAACTTAGTTACTTTACTGATTACTTGATTTTAAAATGAACTAAGTTAGATTACAAGTAACTTTATTAGTTACATTTAGCTGGACAACAATACTAACCCCCCCCCCCCCCCCCCAACAATTCTGCGCAGGGGGCTGGTAGGAAGAATTCAGGGGGGGCCCATCATTACCTCTTGTATACAGGTCCCAGCATTTGGTGCTACGGCCCTGGGTGAACACACTGACACACGACTTTCAACCGCTTTAGACAAAATATCACTGCACGCTTTACGGGGCGGTCACCGGACGCATCTCCACGTGCGTGACGTAAACAGCGCGTTCTAGCGCTCGAGCTGCTCGGACCTCCCCGTGGGTTTAGTTCTCTGGCGATAACGTAGAGGCTCCCACGCGCTCTCTCTGCTGCCGTCGCACCAGCACAACACACACACACGCACGCACGCACGCACGCACGTAGCACCGCGCGACTAATTCCGCCACTAATAACAACTGGTGGCGCGGACTCTGGAGAGTCAAGGTCGACACTTGCCTCTGATAGATTGAAGTCTTTGGAGACTTAAGCTTCACACGCACACGCACTCTAACACAAACAGGCAGACAGACAGACAGACAGACAGACACACAGACACACAGACACACACACACACACACACACACACACACACACACACACACACACACACACACACACACCACTCCATCGCTCTCAATGCCAATCTGTGATCCGGTAAAAAAAATAGTAACGCACAGTGACTTTGATGAGTAACTTTAATCTGATTACTGGTTTGGAAATAGTAACACGTTAGATTACTCGTTACTGAAAAAAGTGGTCCGAGGCCAGTAACGCGTTACTTAGTATTGGTTGGCAACCCTACCAATATGATGCCAGTAACACGTTACTAAGTATATATTGGTAGGGTTGCCACCGGCCCTTTTAATAATTCACAGGTTAAGCAATGTTTTAGTTAATTTTAAATGTTGGTTTCCAAGCTCTGAGGTGGACAAGAGACATGAATGCTTGCCTTTTAAATCAGACTGTTGCTTTCTAAACCAGGGTGTCGCTTTCTAAACCAAATTCGTAACAGAAAGACATGGTAGTAGGCCTAGGATACAGTAGTTGCACAGTATATGGGTGGGGGGGTGTTTGTGAACAGGGCAGGCCCAAGGTTAAGTGTCCTTGATGGCTAGCTGCTCCTTACACATGTTAGCCGTGTGGGCCATGTCTTTTAACCCCCTTTTCTGTAATGTCTTTGGTCGTAAATAACATTGGCAGTGCTATATATACCCCAGGGCCTCCCACGTCACGTACTGATGTTCTCTCTGCCTAGCTAGGTAGATTATATCACAGAGGTTTCAACGACTATACGGTGAAAGCTTTTTTCGCTACTTTCACTTAGTTTTGGGTGCCAAAACTAAGTGATTTTATTGTTGTCCTCGGATATAATAACCATTTCAGGGTTCTTGTTCGGGTTTAACATGCCTTAATTGGTGGTTTGTTCCGTCTCACACTCAACACACACTCACTCTTTAGTGATTACTCGCTGTGGGTGGATGGAAGCGGTCCTGAATGTCGAATATTTCCATTATGATTCTGAACCTGAATGTTTTCTCTGCTCACTGAAACCCATTTCCCAGAACACAAAGACTCCCGCTTCCGTGACCACTCACTGAACACGATGTCGGTCGAGAGCTGTGAGCACGGATTGTAAACCATCCTCATAGAAGTGAAGTGTTTGGTTTGGTTATAATACGAGAAACTAAAGTCCTCCAAAGTTTCTAAGTCATCTGCGGGCTGCTTCACTGTCGCCATGCCGGGATAATTGAATGTTGTGTGGGTAGGATGGCCGTAAATCGCAGACTGAACTGTTTATGCGCGAACGTTAACAGCAAAAAATCTGACTCGAGTCACATTGCCTTGTCACATTGTTATGTTGTATTGTTATATAATTTCTGCAGCAAACAAGAGTACCTACTTGTACACTAACCCCTCTGACACCTCTTTGAGACTGTGCATATCTGCATTGTGTGCACGCGCTCATCAGACACAACTCAGCACCGCTGGAATACAGCTGAGGGCAAACACTGAACAACAAGGCGTGTTTGGGCCAGATAATCAGATGGGTCATGGAGAAATGTTTAAAAACTGAATACATGATACTTTGAAGAAACAGCCTTCATCTTCATCTTCCATTCCTCCTTCCATCTGGTACACATGCTTACCTTGATATTGGCACATACAGACATGGGCACATACAGACATGGGCACACAAAGAAAGAAACTCACACACACACACACACACACACACACACACACACACACACACACACACACACACACACACACACACACACACACACTTATACAAAAAAAACTAGGCAATTTACCCGTCAGCGTGAAGATTTCTAAACAGCAAACCGCACTCATCTGCATATCCCCTCCCCCCCCTCTGTTTGCAAGGGCCCTTTATCATCCTCAGTGGCTCGGCGACAGAGCTGGGGCCCATTTAGCCTGACCGAATCGGCGTAGCGTGTGGCTAACTGGGCAGAAAATGACTTTCCTCCCTAGTTAATGAGCGAGACACGCTGGCTGTATAATATAAACAACAAACAATGAAAAGGGAAAAAGTTTTAAAGTGCAGCGCTCGCCAGGCCGTAGAAAATGAATAAAACACTTCTTTTATTTTTGTGCGCAGAGAGAATGCAATCAATATTTCAACCCTTTCCGTGGTCCTTGGGCAACTCACCGGAGAATGATTCAACATTGATTCATCTTCAGCGCTTCTCCATAATTCAGCGGATCCCTGGCGTAGTGGAGTGCGCCCCGCGTTTTTCTGTCGAGCGGACGGTTTACGCCAACGTCCCGACGTCCTCGAGAGTCATGACGACTCAATTGATACAAAGGCATCAAAGACATCCACTTTGGGTTTGTTCTTTCAAAGCGGCAATTGCATGAGATTCTGCTTTCGTATATTCATAAAAAGGTTATGTTCCCCAGTGCCCAGAGACTTTGGTTTAGAAAGCGACAGTTTTAATTCCCAAAATCGATCCAATGTAAAGTTTTTAATGTTGCCATAGTGACCTTCAAGTGCCTCTTTGAATCCATAACAGCAGACAGACCGCGGCTCCCCGGGCCATCTTGAAGTACGTCACACAGAGTACAGTACTTTGTTTGGAGGACACTTCCTTAGGAGAGAACAGGTTATGTTTTTTTCCCTCGTCCTGTATGCATTCTCCTCCTCTATCCTTGAGCCTAAAGGAGGGCAGAGACCTGAATACTGTGAGGCATACATTACAGAGAGAACCTTAACACTTTTACATGACTTTATGCCTTTATTCTGGGGGTCAAATCAACCATGTTTCACAATGTCGGGATATCCCATCTAAAGCATTTTGGGTACCCGAAACGCAAAACATGTTGATTGCCATTATCTTAATATCTGATCATGAAGTTCCGCAATACTATGGCAGATTATCTCCATTATCTCAGTCAATGAGATGTGTAGTTTGGGTAATTTATGCTAACATGGTCTAGGTGTAGCCTAGTCTCGCAGATCAGACTTAACGTTAATTATCTGAAGTCTGATGATGACAGACCCGCTGGAGTCTTGGTGAACGGGTTGTTTCACTTTCTCTCGCTTCATGTTTGTTCTGACCGATTCATGTGACTAGAGGCAGTGATTTGTAAGCATGTGATTGGCTATTGACAGCAAACAAACTTGGCCAGCACTAGTCAACTGTATAATAGCATCAGTAAAGGTTTCAGAACAAAGCTGTGTAGTCCGGCAACTTTAGAAAGACACATATTTTAATCCCCTTCGTAGTCCTTGCTCGATTGAGTTTCTCTTTGGTAGACTAACTCTTACAGACAGACACACACACAGACAGACTCTTATAATGAGACACACACTCTTACACACACAGGCTCACTTCATCTACCTCAATCCACCATGTAATGGGTTTGGTCACTTTAATTCCTCTCCACCGCTGTGCTAATCAGACTCTCCCATCCTCCACGCTCTCTTCATGCCCTAATATATAAAATGCACATCTCCATGCAAATTCATCTGGATTATTAATTCATAACTGATTCATATTCATAGGGCCCTTTTACTATAAAAGGAGATAGGCTCTGGGGAATCAGCTTGTTTTCGCGCAAGTGTGTGTATCTTTTTTCCAGTGAGTGGATGCGTCTCCTCCAGCTGTGCTAATGAAATGTAGCTGTTAGCAGAGGGATTAGATGAGCGCGCGGGCCCCGCTTGGATCCTTGTTTAGGCCACGAGCCGATGAGCCCGTATCATGCGCTCTCATGAGGCTCCAAAAAGTGCAAAATGGCACTTTTGGACTCACGTCCGATTTAAATGTGTTTGCCTCGCCGCGGGATCCGAAGTTCTGTTTACTGATTAACAAATAACGTCTACTTCTGTAATTTCAGTGCAGAGAGCCTGATTCTGGCTTTGTCAGTTGAACACTTTGCTTACGGAGTTGCACAGGGTTGTTTTTTTTGCCAAATGACTGACACCTTTGGGAGTGAGTATTGGCAGAGGTCTCATTATGGCGTACCACCTCTCCACGACAAACAGCAAGGTAATGGGCCGTTTTTCACTGAGGCTGACAGAAGTGCCTTAGACCGTGGGGGAGGTGGGTGGCAGGACATGATGGATCATCCCAACTACCATCTCCATCCACATCTCTCGACGACAATTGATTGGACATGAAGGCCCTCTGTTTCTGTCTCTCTCTGTCTTTCTCTCTCTCCATCTCTCCGTCATTGTTTCTCTCTTATTCTGTCACTCTCTCTTTCTGTCTGTTTCTGTTTCTGTCTCTTTCTCTGTCTCTCTCTCTCTTTCTGTCTCTCTTCCTGTCTCTCTCTGTATCTCTCTTGCTCTATCTTGCTCTCTCTCTCTCTTTGTTTAGATCTACTATCCAATCCTGAAAAGGGCACACAAACACACATATATTACACAGAGAAGATTGGTTTCCAGTCAACGAGGTGAAAACGACTGCAGCTCAGAGCTCAGTCTGGTGTTACAATACGATTCGTTCCTTCCTACAAGTTTAATTGTGCCCCTTCCCTAGTCCTTTGCGGTTCAGCACTCCCGTCCACATGCACCACATTGACGTCTTCTGTAGACCAAACTCAAATGCAAATGAGTTGACCTGATGGTTAACGTGTGTATCACATTGGCACTTGAACTTAAAAGGGCATCATCCGATGGAGGTTGAGTTGCTGTTAGCCCGGCCACTGCTATTGGCTTACACCAAACATGACCCTCTTTGGACCACATTTTCCCCACCCGGCATTCTCTGAACCGTCCAATGACAGCCCACCAACAACAGCATGCACTCCATTAAGCTGGGCTGGGAAACCCCGCCCCTCATTTAGGCCCGCTTTGTACATTGCCTTTGATATATTCGCCGTCATCTCTTCATTTCCTTCCTCCCTATCTCCAGCCTGCCTGTCCCTCTTTCTTTCTCATTTCCCACACTCTCCCATGCATCAATTTCAGCACCCCTCATGCAGCATCCAGAATGCACCTTTTCCTAGAGTGATCTCTCTCTCTCTCGCTCGCTCTCACTCTCTCTCTGGCTCGCTCTCGCTCTTTCTCTCTGCCGGTTAATAGTGTTAATTGAATGGGTGCCGCACGCTTCCTTAATGGCCGTAAATGCCTGAGCAGACTTCCTTGCTTCTCCTGAGCCGCCTCGCTGGTTAACGTGGAAGTGGTGGTGGTGAGGCGTGTGTCAACTCAACCAGAGTTTAGCAGCTTTAGATTTTAGATTTTGACTTTAGATTTTGATAGCATATCATTTTAAAGAACTAAAGTCGGTCCCCTGGTGCTGTGCTGTTTGTGGTTATGTGGTTCTTTAGCCACTAAGGAGAGGTGCAACTGAATGCAAGAGGATGATAAGTCACTCAATAGACCTCTGAAAAAATTTTCCCCCTCACTTCTGAAATGATGGCTACACCCCTGTCGGGCGCGGCCGTCGTTCGGATCTCTTCAGCAGTTAGCGCTGTTGCACTCGGAGATGGGCGGCTTTTGAATAGTCGGCGCCAAATTATTTTGGGGGAAATATATATAAACTCACTTATTTCGAAGTGAGTTTTAAACCTACTGCTGATGTCGTCATGAGCAACGCAACAACACCCGGCAGCACTCGAAGGCTTTGTGTGTGTGTGTGTGTGTGTGTGACCTCTCCCCTTATAAATAAATGCTATAGGTCGGCTGAATCTTGCTGACTGTTTGCAACCAGCTGGGGGGGGTTCAACGCTTGTTTTGACAGCCTCCAAGATGGCTGACCCCAGGGGTCCCGGTGGGTCAGCAAGCCACTTCCTCCTCCGCTGTCCGTGTGCTCTATAACTTCCTGCTGTGCTCCCAGGGGAACCCTCTCCTCTAATATCTCCCTCACCTTTTCCCCCCTCTCTCTCTCTCTCTTTCGCTCTCTCGCTCTCGCTTTCTTCCGTTTTCTTTTTCCTCAACCATCATCGCTCCATCCGTCCTCATCCCCCCTCCTCTTCTCTCTCTCCCTCCCCTGACCCTCTCCGTTTGTTTTCCCTCCTCCCATATTTCCATCTCCTCTCAGTCTTCTATCCGTTGCTCTGTCTCCGGCCTTGTTGATGATCGCTCCTCGCTCTGCTTGCCTGATTGGAGCATGTCTGCTTTCTTTTTTTCTTTCTTCTTTGTACAGACTGCCCCCTTTTCCTTATTTCAGCCCCTTAATTGCTGTCTTCTTCTTTGTATTTAAAAATCATCATCTTCAAGCTGTACTCTCTCTCTCTCTCTCTCTCTCTCGCTCTCTCTCTCTCTCTCTCTCCTCTTTCCTCTCTCCTCTCTCCTCTCTCCTCTCTCGTCCCCGGTGGTGGCCGGATGTCTTCTCCTCTTTGGCAGATGTTTGGCACTTCGCCACCTCTTCATCGAACCACTGCAGTGTTTCAAAGAGGATATTGAGCAGGAACTTTGTTTTACTTTCTAGAGCATTGAACACACAATGAATAATAAATGGATGGCTGCCATAACAATTTAATGCTGTGTTGCGCTACAGTTGGATGAAGAAGCCTCCTATCCCATTTCTTCAATCGTTAGAGATGCATGGGATTCTGCATCTCTAGAGATGCACCCCCTTCCACCACCACCACCATCACCAACACCACCACCACCAGTGAGTTTGGGAGAAGGTTATGCTTGTTGCTTAGATGCATTTTTATCAGCATGCATGTAAAATGTATGCGTTTTAGGATAGACTACTGTCATGATGTAAGATTGGCCATTCAGAAAATGGTCAACTACATCTTGCTATCTACGTCTTGCGGAAAATCTATACCCAGCAGACGATGGCAATGTGAGAATTGGGTCGGAAATTCAATGCGGGTGGAATTGGTTTTGTTTCATTATTTCTGCAATCAGAATTCGGATATCCTGTCTCACTGTAGTCCCCACTCTTCATAGCTAAAGGAACGTGATGAAACCAAAACAGAAACTCCTTTTTCAGTTTCGGCCAGCAGAGAAAACTTTGCTTCTTTTGAAATAAACTTCCCGCTTAAAGGTTGTTAGCCGTTTGCCAACTTAGCTAGCATGCGTCACGCCGCTTGGTGGCTTGATGATGACCTGCTGATGTTTGTGTTTTGGTTCGTCAATCTAGGCTGTTTGTGCACTGTGTGCATGTTGGTAATGAGGTGGTCTAACTCTGCCCTTCTATCGGTCTGTGACTGCCGGTCTTCAATTGAATAGATCCTCTTGGCGTTCTTTCCATGTCCACACCTACTCTGTTCTGTTTCCCCTATAAAAGATGACAAGTTGTTTACCACCTCTTTTCGCCCCGCAAACACAGCCAGATGCCAGCTTTATTATCTTGCCTTTTCCACGTGCATTACCTCCAAAGCACTTAAGATATATTACAGTCTCTCTTGCAGCCTCTCTCTCTTACACCTACACACTCTCCCTCCCCACTCTCAATCTATTCTCTCAGTTGATTTTGCACTTCGAATAACATCAAATTATCCTAATTTGAATCGGCCTCATGAAGAATTGACTCCTCGGGCTCAAACAAGACTCAAAAACCTCTTGTGAGGAACTTTTGTTCCGACATCTGACTTGTTTTATCCTCCGGGGTACCATCTACAGTGTTTCCCACAGACCAGCAATGTGTGGCGTTGGGGGAGATTAGACGAGGAGTCTTGAGGGGGGGGGGGGATGGTAAGACGTGGAGTCCTAACGGGGGACCTCCCGATCTTCCCGATCACCAGCTGCTGGAGATCGCCAGATCCCCGGCTCCTCATAGCGACACCTCGAGTGTCGAGGTTTCCCTGAGCAAGACCCGTAAACCCTAACCTCTCCCCACGACCTGGCTATCGCCTTGCATGGTTGACCCCGCCATTGGTGTGTCAATGTGTGAATGATTGGTTGTAAGTCGCTTTGGATTAAAGCGTCTGCTGAATGGCCTAAATGTAATAATGGAAAAGGGCATTATTGTAGTCAGCTCTATAGAAACCTAAACATTTTAAGGCCGGTCATGGCTTGACAGAAGCGTGGCTATGTCTCCCATCGCGCCATATAAACTGATCTATTGTATTTGTCTGTTTGTTTGTTAATCCAGGACTGGTGGTTCTGTGGGGGAGGGGCGGGGACGGTGGGGACGGTGGGGACGGGTGGACTCCCATGAAAGATGACGGAGGAAACCATGGTGATCGCCAGGTGGGACTACCACGCCCAGCAGGACCAGGAGCTGGACATCCGGAAGAGCGAACGGCTGCTGCTGCTGGACGACTCCAAGACGTGGTGGCTGGTCCGCAACGGAGCCAACGCGACGGGCTACGTGCCCTCCAACTACGTGGAGCGCAAGAACAGCCTGAAGAAAGGCTCGCTGGTCCGCAACATCAAGGACACGCTGGGTGAGACAAGCAGGCCTTTAAGCAGACGCTTTCCTGCTCTCAGGCGGTTTTTGACTTCTAACTCTGTGCTTGAGTCAAGGCTTAAAGGTGACATATAATGCAACCAGGTGTGAGAGTGATTATCCATTACAAGCCGTTTTGCAAATCTTCCTCTTCTGACATCCCAGGTGCAGGCCCGGATTAACCCCTTAGGATGCCCCAGGGAGACTACACATGGAATGCCCCTATCCTTCAGCTTTACGCAAAAATGTTAAACTTGGCTGGCATAAAGGCCACAGATTTACAAGGAAGTATAGTACAGACTCACCACACATCCAACCAAAAATCCTGAAACTGACTTATACTGATAGAAATAATGGTAAATAGGCCTTACCTTTATAACTTCTTCCTCGATTTCTTGCTGGCAAAGTCGTTCAGTAAATCCTAGAAGTCCATTTGTTTTACCAGTTCAGATTCAATGGCCATCAGGGAGAGGGCAGAGAGACGCTTCTGTCCCATCGTTGTCCTTAGTTCGTTCTTGACCCGTTTCAGTTGAGAGAAGCATCTCTCTCCCTCGCAGTTGGTAACAGGCAGGGTTAGGAAAGGCCGGGGAAGGTTGTCTGTTTGCCATTTCTTCTGATGATTTGTAGCTTGTAGCATCTACTCAGCACAAAGTTTTTGAACTGAATAAGTCATTGCCAAAGTTGGTTTGCGCAAAATAAAGCTTCCGATTGATGGGACATTTTGAATCCCGTCTATATTCCGCAATTCTTTTTCTTTTTTTAGCTTTCTTTTTGCGAAACCGCTTTGCTGATGCCTGTCCATTTTTGATTTTTTTGTTTCCATAAATTTCTCGCCGCTGCCGCTTTGTTATTGTGGACTCATCTATGATGGGGGGAGGGGGGCACTTAGCTTACAACCAAATCACAATTATTTTTCTTTTTATTAATAATCCTATCAGTGGTTAATTTTGTATGTCTTTGTATCTCTTAGTATATTAGGCCATTATGTAAAATATAACAAAAATATTTTAAGGGTCTAGTCATTGTCCTGATCATTTGGTGCCCCCCCATTGGCTCAATTTGGCTGGTGCCCCAGGGCAATCGGCCAACTGTATATATGGATGATCCGGGCTTGCACAGGTGGGCGTGTCTACGTAGCTGTGTGCTGGATAGATCAGTCTACCAGCCTACCCAGTGGACTGTAGCAAACGTTGCTCATCTATCCGTCACACATCTAGGTGGACACGCCCACTTGTGATGTCATAAGGGGCCGATTTTCTAAATGGCTTGTACGGCTAATCAAACTCACACCTGGTGGCATGTCATGGGACCTTTAAGCAGACTCTCTCCCGCTCTCAGGAGATTGTATAATGTTCTAGTGCAGAGGTCGGCAACCCTAGGCACGCGTGCCACCACTGGCATGGGGCTGCATAATTATCGGCACACTTGAAAAAAATAAATAATTAAAATAAAATAAAATGTATTTATTACTAAAAAATTCACAGCACAATGCGGCAGCATAATCATTGCTACCATTTTTTTTTTGCATTTTATTCTGTTTTGGGCATTTCCTCCCAGTGCAAATATGTTTAAATCAGTTACAGAAAGCAGTGTTCTGAAATGGGATCAATTAATAGTTTTTAAACCTATGTTGTGAGTAATAGAGAAGTAAATATTTAAAATATTGTTGCAAGTGGCTTGTATGCATTGCCTTCACATGGTTATGCAAAGCTGTACATTTCTTAAAGCTATTGATGTGGATGGTTCCAACATTCTCATATATTCTCGTTTTTTACATTTCTCACAGTGCAAATATGTTTTTTGAATGAGTTTCTGATATGTAATCATAATTTGTAAGCCCATGTTGCAAATATAACAACCCAAAAAACATTTAAAATGCTGATGCATGATTGCGGACTATATGGAAATAGTACAATTCCAGGTCATAATTCAGCTTAATTTTTAATATATTGTTGCTTAACACTCATTAACGAGGAAATGTCAAACTGGCACTGCATGTTGAAAAGGTTGCTGACTGGTTGGTCTAGTGTGTCTTTTTTGGTGATTTTGAATTGGTTTTGTTATATTTGATAGTTTTAGAACTAGACAGTTGAATTATACAACACTTTGGTCAACTGTTGATGTTTATGAAGGGCTCTAGAATAAATTTGAACCTCGCAAAACAGGTCTGAATGAGGCACACTATATTGGCTGATCACTCGGTAGCAGTGGTGGGTAGAGTACTGAAAATCTATTCTCAAGTAAAAGAGTACAATTACTTCCTTCGAAATCTACTTGAGTAAAAGTAAATATTCCAATTTGAAAACCTTCTTGAGTAAGAGTAAAAAAGTGCTTTCTTATAAAGTTACTCAAATTCAGAGATGTGGACTTGAGTCACATGACTTGGACTCGAGTCAAACTCGAGTCATGGTTTTGATGACTTCAGACTCGACTTGACAAATTTACGCATGACTTGCGACTCGACTTAGACTTGACTGCTATTGACTTGAGACTTGACTTGAACTTTGCCTCTTTGACTTGTAATGACTCGACATGTCTTGAGTCAAAACATTTATTGTTTTAGATATCTAACCTATTTCCCGCCTAGAGGGCTAGACACCCAAGACGCATTAGACACGCATTAGACACGCAAGACGCATATTGTTTATACTTTATTCAGAACAACAGTTTTAATTTCATATTGGCTGCGTTTTGAGTTGGTCCCATTGAAGCCGTCTGGCCAGCCTCTGACACTTAAGACATCGTAACTAAATCATTGTTCAACCGTTTACCTTTGTTCAAAAAATTTAACAAACCTACACACTCGTATCTTCAATAATATCTAAACTGAATTTCGATATCATTTATGCTTTCTTCAGAATCACAGTTTTTAGATCGGCTTTGTTTCAGTTGGTCTCATTGATTTACGTTGACGCTGGAGGTGAGGACGTTCAGCAGTGTTGCCAGATTGGGTGTTTTTTACAGCCTTATTGGGCTGCATTTTGAGGACGTTCAGGCAGTGTTGCCAGATTGGGCGGTTTAGCCACCCTATTGGGCTACTTTTAACAACCTAAGATTTCGGTGCATGCGCATATCATAACACATTTGAACACAGAAAAAATGAACATATTATAACTGTATTGATAAGAAATGACTGTACATTAGAGTGATATGTTGAAATTATGATCAATAGCCTAATAATGACATTATTAAGTAAAAATACATGGTGACTTGTTCAAGACTTGAAATAGTTTGGGAATTGGACTTTGACTCGACTTGCCTTTCCCTGTCTTGTCTTGGGACTCGACTCGGACTTGACTGCTAAGACTTGGGACTTACTTGGGACTTGCCAAAAAGTGACTTTGTCCCATCTCTGCTCAAATTACAAGTTACTTTACATTGGAGTGCTTGGATCAGTGAAAAAGACATAACGTGTGTGAGTGAGTGAGTGAGAAGAGAGAAGGATATGCACTCTTAAAAAAATCTTCACAAGTTGCTTCATTGTGTGTATTGTTCATTAAACATTCATACAACAATATGTGCAACAAAAAATGTCATTTAATTTCAAACAAATTTACACAAAAAACGTAAATTTATTTCAGCTCTGTGCATACGACAAAAGGCAAGAGTTTTGTAGGAACACAACCAATGAAACACTAACCAGGCTGGCTTGGTTAGCTGATTAGCCAATCAGATTTGTCTTCACGCGATTGCGATCCAGCCTACGCATAGCATGCACGCACACTCACAGCCAGACACAACAACGACGAAGAAGTTCTAGAGTGGTCTTCAGAATACAGAGCCTGTGTAACATAGTATCTTTAGAATTATATAAACTCTACGTGAGCCGTAACCCTGCACCCCCTGCCGAAAATGTCTTCCTGTGCCTCTGCATCCATGGCGTTCTAGTCCTCAGTCCCAATGTAATGGTCGACCGTCTCCTAGTCTATGGAATCGACCTAGGGAGGGCGCGTCGCTAGCCTGGCTCCGCCCGCCTAACTGTACGTTCACACCAAAAGCTGTAAAAGATGCAAAATCGCCAAATAGCTCAAAACGCAATGCTGTCCAAAATATTTACAGCTGCTATCACTCTTGCGATTTTGCTTTTCCATTTAAAGGAGCCACACTTTTTGCCTGCACGCTCGTAGTTGAAGCAAGTGCTGCTGCTGATGCCGAACCACAAAAACACAAGATAGTCATAAGTTTGGTCAATAGAAAAAGAATAATAAGCATAAATACATGAAACACTGAATAACTAATTAATGGAGTTGTTGAAACCATATGTTGGATGCTTCACTCTTTCTATGTGTTTTTTAGTTAATGATCTGGCTATAATAAGACCACGTTGGCTATGCAATCGCGGACAAATATGATGCCCTGCAATAGCCACAATTATTCTCTCACGCACCATGATGAAGGAACAAATGTGTGGTAGGAACTAGGAACTAAAGTTCTCGCGTATGTTTGCTGGGACCCACGCCGGCGAGAGACTTCTACATTCCGATTGGCTGGCGGTCATTTACAGCCGAAACACTAGTAGCTCATTTGCATAGAGTTGAGCTGTTTTCAACTCTCATTTACAGCTTTACAGCTTTAAAGCTATCGCTCAAGCGTTTTATTGCTCCTATTGCTTTATCGCTCATGTCTAATAGAGAGTGAATGGGCGTTTATCGCTCAAAACGCTTTACAGCTTTTGGTGTGAACGCAGAGTAAGTACTTCCGCTCAATTTGAATTTCCCTTCAGTACTCGGTCTGGGTCTGTGGTATGTTAGTGGGTTTTCTCTGTCTACATTTTCTGCGTCCAAACAGCGAACAGAGGGAGTGACTGAGCTCAATGACGTTAAAGTCAGCTCTCGTTGACGGACATCTTCACGCACAGTGTTTGGTTTGTTTACAGCCTGCGTGCAACGTGATTCCCGGCCAAACGTTAGCGATTGGTTAAGGCAGATCCAGAGTGGCACTGGGCAGATCCAATAGCTTTAAACTTCAACAGACACCCGCCTTCAAGTGATTTAACGTTTGTCAATTGAGTAGGTCCAGACTCTCTGTACAAATGAAAGGAAGTACGAGAGTCTGGTAGGACCAGGCTAGCGTGTCGCTAATGTGTACGCTTGTATTACAGTCAACAAAGATAATGTGTTTATCAAAATACTCATTTTAATGAAGGCACAATGGAAAATGTAATTGAGTAAATAGTAGAATTCTAAATAAAATATTTACTTGAGTAAGAGTAACTTACTTGACTTAAAAAAAGGAACGTGAAAAGTACTCGTTACCCGAAAAAATGACTGTTTTACTCATTTGCGTTACTTAAAACAGGTTACTACCCACCACTGCTCGGTAGTTAGTGATCAGCAGAGTGTATTGATGTTTTAAATTTACATTAACATTTAAGGCATTTAGCAGAAGCTTGTATCCAAAGCGACTTACACAGGTTCATAAACACATTCATTCACACGCCGACGGCCGAGGCAAACTGTGGATTTTTCTTAGTGTACTTCTTTCTTCTTAGTGTATCTTGTAAACATGCTTGACAAGATACTCTAACCCCGTTCCTCCATCCACCTGCAAATTATCACATGTATCTGATGCCACTGTCCTCCGGCCCTCCCCCATTGCCCTCTCCCTCCCCCTTCAAATCATGGTCAATTCAAATCATTCATTGGAAAGCAGGTTTAAGTGTGGCATATGGCAGTATGATTTTCTTATTTTATGATCTAAATCAATGAAACATATAGCAGAACATTTTAATCTACACCAAATTCGAAAAGCAGGGGTGCAACGATACATGTATTCGTATTGAACCGAATCGGTAAGGACGTCACGGTTCGGTGCATGGATTTACACAGAGAATACACGGTATACAATTAAATAAAACTGGTGTGCGAATTGATTAATGTAATGCGGAACTAATGTTAGACACGCAAGTTCTTCAGGGACAGCTAATGGCGCGTTTCCACCGAGGGTGCGGGTCGGTTCAGTTCGCTAAGGTGCGGCACGGATCGCGTTTCCACCGCTAAAAGTGGGCATCCCCGGACTGAGCCATATTGAGCCGTACTCGTCTCGCTGTACCCCTCCGTTGGGGTACTGAGATGTACAAGGATGCCGGCAAGTTTGAGCTACACACGCCGTCCGATGATTGGTCGACCAAATCGAACTTCCGTGAGACAGGGGGATAATAACAAACAAACACATTATCCGCAAGGTATTTCTGGACAACGGCGAAAGCTTCGTTTTTTGAAAATAATGTCGCACAAAAGTTTGCCGTCCTTCTTGGATGTCCTACATTGTTGATCTTTGTTCATTGTGCGCATTCTTCTTTTTCCTCTGATTTATTAGCAGGCTACACTGTGTCGGGCTGCTATGAGGTCACAATGCTAATGTAGCTGCCGCGGCATTGCCATCTGGTTGAATCCCCCCCTACCGTAAGGGTACTGTCGGCAGTGGAAACGCGAGCCGTAACTGAGCTGCGCCGAACCGCACCTTCACTACTCCACCAAGGCGCACCGAACCTACCCGCTCCATCCGGTGGAAATGCGCCACAATTCTGTGTACTTTGCACTTTCAGTAATAAGACATGCTGCATTTTCATTTTTATAACTGATTGTCTTATTTTGATTACAAGTTACGGATGGAGTCTGGAGGTGATGTGGGGTACTTATTGTTTACTGTTTAAATCTTAGATTACACAGTTCAGGCTGTTGCAGCTAGCTCAGGGGAGAGCTAGCTGCAACAGCTAATGGATAATGTGGTTATCCAACTGGTCAATATTGTTGGCAAGCTGTTAAATAAAAAAAACTTAAAATTTCCAAATCAGTATGACACTAGGTGGTACAACCAAAGATTGCCTTCTGGATTTTTGTTTTTTCATTTCCCTTCATTGTACCGAACTCGTACCGAACCAGGATGTCTGAACCGAGGTATGAACTGAACCGTGACTTCAGTCTACCGCTACACCCCTATTGAAAAGTATGTGTTTGGGTCTCACTACATCACTCGAAATGTTACGCTACATTAAGGCTGCCCGATAAATCATTTCGTAGTCACATCGCAATGCCATGAGTTGTCAACTGCTGAAATCAAGCTTGATTTGTATGCTACAACTTTCTTGCTCCCTGATTGCAAAAGAAAAACTTGCACAGTTCTTATTTTCAATGACTAATCCAGAAGAAAGGCCTGTCTTTCAAAAAGCGCTCTTCAGTAAGATAATTTCACTCTCATTTGCAAGTGAAAACATTTTCTACGTGAAAGAAAACAATTATAATTTCTTTACATTTTAATTTCACATGACACGATACATCACAGGTTTCTTTAAAAGCAATCTGCACAGTACGCTCGTGAACAACACACCTGATTATCAATTAATACATGGAGTCTTGCTTCCTCACATTAGTCAGGACTCAACAGATTAACACAGCATTAGCATTAGCAGTAGCATTTTCGCCATGGATAGGAGAGTAGTAAATAATGAACTAGAGAAGAACGAGCACTCTGTATCCTGCTCTGCCTTTGAAAAAAACAAAGCTCAGACGCACCGATTTGGAATTTTCCCCACATTGAGCTTCGATCGTGCGAGCGCAACATGTGTCTGTGTGTGTGTGTGTGTGTGAATACACACACTTTGTTATTTCGATAACCGTTCTGCTGTTGGTGTTATGGCAAATAACACGTTGGGTTCTCTGATGTCTCTGGTATTTCCACAGTGAGACTCGTAGTGGGGGTTATCTCAGCCATGGTTGAGAAGGAATTTGGGGGAAAGGAACTTTGGCTTTGACTCCCTGAAGTACATGAATTGCGACATGGAGGAGAAAGGGGTTGTCTCCTGCCGGAGCCCCGCTGCCCACTGCCGAGGCACCACTGCCGGGAGGCACCACCGCCGGAAGGAACCACCGCCGCGAGGCACCACTGCCACAGGGCGGTGGTGCCTCGGCGTTCAGTGTTGTGCCTGAACGCGTTCATTGAATGATAGTTCATGAACTCGTTCATATTTTTGGCAAACGTGAACTGAACATACTCTATTACTGCCTGATGAATGTTACTGTGAACTCGTT
Source organism: Pollachius pollachius (assembly GCF_949987615.1). NCBI lineage: Eukaryota > Metazoa > Chordata > Actinopteri > Gadiformes > Gadidae > Pollachius > Pollachius pollachius. The sequence goes on along the minus strand of NC_136937.1, from coordinate 25,806,411 downwards.
GATTCTGGTGTCTGTGAACGGCACGCTCACTCGGTTTAACTTCGTTCAATAGGGGGATTATTTGTTTATCCACACGGCGGTTGCACGCACAGAATGATCGCAAAAAGAAAATTTGTTTGACCGGTTGCCATGGTTATCTCCATGTGGTTAATTTGCAATTGCGGTGTTGTCATCTTACATTAAACTGTAATCAGAAAATGTGGTTATATGCTATAGACCCTATTGTATCTGTGGTATAAAGGCTAGGACGAATTTCAAATTATAAATATGTACACTTTATGTTGAAAGTTTAGACCGTCGCGATTCCCATTGAAACAAATGGCGCAGTGATTATTCTTCAAAAACGAGAGCTGGTAAATTGTGAAAAATTAATTAAACTTTAATCAGACAAGGCGGTTATATGTTATAGACCCTAGAGTATCTGTGGTATAAAGGATGGGACGAATTTCGAATTATAAATGTGTACAATCCATAACGTTAGCTCTCTGGCTCGCTCAGCGGACTAGAATACCTCCTAGAATTATTTCTTGTTGGCCGGAAATGGAAAGGGGGGCTGTTTACGTTTGGTTGTAGTCTTTTCGCTCGGTTCTCCGTCTCAACAGTAGGGCTAGAACCGGGCGAAGAGACTACAACCAAATGTGAACTTTGAACCCTTTCCATTTCTGGCTGACGAGCAATGAGTCTTCCAACAGAAATCAATGGGATTTACAAAATGCGCTGAATGTGCAATAAAACACGATAGAAACTGTATTTCGCTACAATATTTGATTCAACCACTCTATTTCATCCTAGACAAATCAGAAAGTGGGCTCAATGTTCAAAATACCGGGAAAAAATAATAGCTCACAGCAACATATTGAAAAAAAGAACTATGAACTAGTTCATTTATGGAACTGTGAACTTAGTTCAAAATTTTGAATTATGAACGTTTAAAGGTCCCATGACATGCCACCAGGTGTGGGCTGATTAGCCGTTACAAGCCGTTTTGGAAATCTGTCCCTTATGACATCACAGGTGGGCATGTCCACCTAGATCTGTTACGGATAGATGAGTAACGTTTGCTATAGTGGCTGGTAGACTATCTATCCAGCACACATCTAGGTTGACACGCCCACCTGTGATGTCATGAGGGACAGATTTCCAAAACGGCTTGTAATGGCTAATCAGCCCACACCTGGCGGCATGTCATGGGACCTTTAACTGAACTAGTTCATTTTAAAATGTGTGAACTGAACTTTGAACTAGTTCACGTAGAAAGTCTTTCCCAACACTGTCGTGCCGAGCCACAACAGCTCGGCAGCGGGCAGCAGGGCTCCGGCGGGAGACAATCGCGGTCAACAATCTCGGGTAACAACCCCTTTCTTCTCCATGTCGCATTCAGTCTAGTCAAGTCAAGTCAGGTTTATTTATATAGCACATTTCATGTGGCCTACATAGACACAATCTGCTTTGAGTGGAGAGATGTCATTAAATTATATAAAATAAACAAACACACTTAGCAAAAGAAAAGACAAAACAAACTGAAAAATAATAATAATAAAATGGAGTGTTTAAAAGCAAATACCTGTAGTCATGAATTAAAAGCTAAAGAAAATAAATACGTTTTAAGATCCTTTTTAAAAGAGAGCATTGATTGCGATGACCTTAATTCCAAAGGCAGGCTATTCCAGAGGATTGGGGCACAGTAACTAAAGGCACCATGTGCCGCATTAGTGTTAATTCTGGGAGTCGTGCTGAGACATTTACTGGAGGACCTTAAGTAACGGGTTGGATCATAAAAAGAGATGATATCGGAAATATAGGGTGGGGCAAGGCCATTTAATGATTTAAAGACAAGAAGGAGTATTTGGAACTCAATTCTTTGTTTTACTGGGAGCCAGTGAAATGATTTAAGAATAGGGGTGATATGATTAAATTTAGAATGTACTAATTTCCTGTAAAGACAGGAGGCCACAAACTTTAGAAATGTTTCTAAGGTGGTAAAAGGCTCTTTGTAATGTTAGATATATGTTTTTGAAAATTAAGATTGTCATCGAGAGTCACTCCTACATTTTTAACATCCTTACACGGTTTTACCAAGAGGGAGGTTAGAATTGGGTGAAAGTGGTGTCTCAGGGCCTACAACCAGGATTTCTGTCTTGGCATCATTAACATTAAAAAAAATTGGGCCATCCCATTTTTAATGTCGGAGATAAAGCAAGTGAGGTCATTCACCGGACAGGGGTCATCGGAGGAGATAGATATGTAAAGTTTGGTATCGTCAGCATATGAATGATAAGAGATGTTGTGTTGCCGAATGATAGACCCAATTGGTAACATGTACAAGTTAAAAAGCAAAGGACCAATAATAGACCCCTGAGGTACCCCATATGAAATGGGCATTACATCAGAAGAGAGACTATTAATAGTAACAGAAAAAGATCTCCCGTTTAATTAGGATGAGATCCAAGCATGAGCTGTACCTTGGAGACCAACAAAATGCTGAAGACGTTGAAGAAGTATAGCATGATCAAAGGTATCAAATGCAGCACTTAGATCATGGAGAACAAGAATCTACATTTTGTCTACTTCCACTTCAGATTGATGTGGAAGAACCAGAGATGCTGGAGAACCCGACGCAGTCGTTTGAGATTCATAATATCGTCTGGAGGCGCACACAGCTTTTGGCCGCGATAATATATATTATATGATTTTGATATCTATGTATAATATGATATTATTTATATATAGAGCTCCAGGACTCCCGCCAGAGCATCCAGAGTGTTCTAGGATATTTACAGAACACGGCCAAAAGCTGTGTGCGCCTCGCCATTGCGATACGTCCACTGTAAACACAAGCGCATGCAACCGTGGCCGTAAGCTGCTCAGGGCCACACCCCCACTCTCCACCTTGACCCGCCTCTAAAAAACGTATTTCTAAAAATTAATGTATTTAAGGGCCCACTAAAACTTATATAAAGTAGCATGCCATGGGACCTTTAATGTCTGAGTGGAAGCCTGCAATCGCGGCAGTGTCTGCGGCTGTGTAGGATGATCTCCAGACTTCCCCAGCTGTGTGAACGATTGCAATGCAATCGCAATTTATATACCAGCAAAGCTGTATGTGTGTCTGTCTGTGCATTGGCTGAAGGATGTGGTTTATATTGTGTAAAACCCTTTTTTTGGAAAGACTGCCCTTTGGCCTTAATAGCATAAAGCTTGTCACCCTGAATATGCAACTATTAAGGTCTGTGCTGACCTTTTCACTGGGGTCGGATAAATCAAGTAGACTTCAGACCGCAGGACAGAGCTAGCAGGTGTTGGCTTGGAATGTAAACATCTGCATTTTTTGCAATTACCAATGTTGTTAAAGGGCCAATGTATAGTTTGCTTAGCATATCTTTAAGATAGTACTTTTTCTACTTTTCTATGTTTCTAAAATAATAGCATAAGGCAGAAAGAGGAGTAAAATCCTATGTTTTTGCCAGTCTCGGCCAATCTGCTTTTGATCATGGTGGCACAGCCACTGAGAGGGTATTCATACCCCATGTTGTGCGGAGCTTCGTCTTGGGGGTGGTTAATGTTAATGTTGATGTTACGGTCTCCCACACTTGAGGATTAACGGCATGGTGTATGGCGCATTTCATATACAACATTGCTTATTGTAGCGCTTACAATCAATAATGATAACTAGCAAAGAAAAAGGAATACAAAGTTGCCGTGGTCCGTAACCATGGGGTAAACAACTTCCCCCTCCTTCTTGGAACTATACGCCAAATTGTGGTGTTTTTTAAATCAAGAAATACACAAACTAAGGTACCAATCTGCTCTGCCTCCTTTACGTCTGATTACATTTGTGTTCGTTCGTTCTCTCCTTCCCTTCCCTTTCCTGTTGCTTTCTCTCCGCTTGTGTGCGCATCATGGCTGGACAGTGTCCAATCGCAATCACCAGTTGTCCCCATCTGCTGTGGAAGATCTGTAAGTAGAGTGAGCAAAGAGAGTATTTTCTAAAACAAAATTCATATACCAGATTGTTCCTTATACAAACACTGTAGTGAGTGTGTGCAAAATCACTAAGACTAAAGAAGGCCAAAACCTTCATAGAACATTAGGGGCCCTATTTTAACGGTCTGAAACGCAAGTGAGAAGCGCCAAGTGCAAGTAGCTTTGTGGGTGGTTCTATGGCGATGTCGCTAGTTTACCGGCACAAAATTGACTCTTGCGCCTGGCGCAAATCTAGAAAGGGTTGGTCTGAAGTAGCCTAATTACCCATAGCTGTGGTTTGCGCGTAACGTGCAATAAACCAATGAGAGTGCCAGCTCCCATCCCCTTTAAGAGCCATGAGCGCATTTGAATCTGACGAGTTGATATTTTGACAGTGCATCTGCGGTCTCCGATGAGACAGATGCACATGAATTTCAAACTTCAAATGGCTCAGTTTATGGCCAAATAATATGGCCTATTTCACACATGGAATAAGGTTTTCTTCCACAACTTCAGAAATACTGAGTCCTCAAATAGATTTCGGCAAAGAAAACTTAACACATATGATATGCGGTAACTGTGGTTCTATTTAATGATTTACGCAATACATTACAAACATTGTTTCTTATCAGTATTGTATGCATTATCGTTATCGACTTGTGTTCCTAATATGCATGTGTCCCCCCGTTAATATACATTGCCATGGACTGTATTATGCGTTACGTGTTTAGTTTGTGTGTGTTTTAACAGATGGACGCACACACGCGCGCCCACATTCATTCATTCTTTTTAACACTCACTCGCGGTGAAACAATGTTTTCTCACAATCAAATACTCATCAATCCTAAAAGTTATGGGCATGTACACAATGTCTGTGTCAAGAAAATATGTGTCTGCTGTACGGTGTTTGCAGATGCATTGATTTAAAATACAACTTATTACCGCTGTATCAGCTGTTCTTTCCCAAACAATTTACCAAGAATACGTGTCTAGGTAGATGAGAGAAGCAAAGTGTATGCGCAAGGTGCACAAGCAACATTATGCATGCGCCCTTAAAATAGCATCTGAACAACGCGCCACTGACTTTAAACCAGGTATTTCGTGGTTTGTGGCGCAAGTGGTTTCTGAAACTGCAAAATAGCACCAGGGAACGTTTGCGCCAGAACACGCCTCCTCCTTTCGCCGAACCGCCCCTAGGGGCGCAAGATCATTCCCTAATTTACCGACGCGTGGCGCAGGAGGGAAAAGAACGCTCTGCGCCAGTTGCAAACTAGCAACGACACATGCGCCAGTGATTAAGTCAATTGCGCCGGATGCAAGATAGGATAGGTGTTAGGATTCATTCTTTGTGCTGAAGATCCTTGTTTGAGCCAACGGAGACACCGATCACAACGTGTTGCCATCTTTCACATGGTTATTTTTAAAACAAAAAACATGATCGACCATAATGTATTCACCGATTCAGACTGTAAGTAGCCAGCTTTCCTTCAAACAATGCAGTCTTATCAGGAGGTACCCAAGAAACGACATGTATTTGACCAGGACTGCATTGGCAGCCTGTAACACCAGGAAACCAAAGAATTTTATTTTTTGCTAATAAGCACGTAGCAGTGATGAGCTACTTCCATGTGACCTCTGACCTCTGAGAGCTACAGAGAAGCTCCACTTTCTCTCTGTTCACTGATTGCTCCTCTGAAGTCGATGCACTTCTCAACTGTATTTCCAACATTATATACATAATGGTCACAGCTGTACAGTCCTTCATATGCCTGTCAGTTATGTATTCTCTCATTGGTCAGAATGTTTTTTTGGGTTGCAGTGTTCAAAGTAACAGATAGGACGTAACATCAGGGTCCATTCACACCGAAATCAGGTGTTGCGACGAAAAGGACAGTTCAGCCATTTGTTTCAATGGGGTTGGGGGTAGATAGGGGGGGGTAGGTAGGGTAGGTGTGTGTGTGGGGGGGGGGGTACGCATGCGTTTGCGAAAAAGGATGCAGCCTGGTCTGTGGCAACAGTATCAACTTTTGGAGAAACGCGACCCGACACCACGATGGCCAATCACGTAACACTATTAGTTGGTTTAGAATATTGCTTTGATGTCATCGCTCAAGTCGACTAATGGTGGCAGCACAAAAACAGACCTTATTCATTCATTATTTAGTCATATGTGCTGGGCCCGGGGCTAAAAATATGAAATCAAATCTGGGGAATTCCACAGGGGACATGGAATCAGGAATGACACGATTCCATGTAATTCATGGAATCGCATCCCGGTCGCTCCCATCTTTATCCTTTTATATAGAGGATCAACCTGTCCCTCATGGGATTGAATTACGTCCGTGTGTGTGTGTGTGTGTATGTGTGTGTGTGTGTGGGGGGGGGTCTTTTGGATACACACAACACACTTTCTTCTTATGAGAACAAAGGCAGTTGCCAGGCCTGTGTGCTCCCTCCACTAATCTGTGCTCCCTGAACTGTGAACAGGGGGATAATGTTATCGTGGCCTCACCGTGGGACACAAAGTGTTTAGTGTTGTGACAAGCGAGCGGAGCCGTCACAGTCAGGCGGTTGAAATAGCGACGCGCTTCGAGTCAGATGGGCCGCTCCGCTTCACATCCAATCCGAGCCAAAGCCATGAAGCTAGCCGAAACACTCTGCGAGATGAGGTGTTTGGGGAAAGGAGACAAAGTGGACGTTGATAAGGTTGCCGGTTTGAAGCTCCAAATTTGGGCATGTTATGCCGGCCACCCCTTGCATTGTTGTTGTCATCTCTACTGAAATACCTTTTTGCTGAGGGCACTTATTTCTATAACTCAAACCCGTGTTTAGTTTTAATTATATGGAGGTCAGTGGATTATGCGGAAATATGAAAGAAACATACTGAAAATCCCAACGATAGTAGGAACAAAATCAGGCCCAGGCCTATTTGGTGAGCCATGTATGCAACAGTTAAAACACTGGTTGTGCTGGGCACATCGCCGGGATCAACAGTGGAAGACCGTGGCTGTACTGGGGAGATCCCAGTGTCGCAGTGTATTATTACAAAGCTCCCATTGTCTCCCAATGAGAATACTTTTGTTGTACTGGAAGGCCGTGTGTCCATATTCGACAGACTGTGTGGGTCTTGTAACAGTGATAGGCAACGTTCAAGACCACTCACCGTTAATTGTACGCTGCGCAAAATGTGAAACTTGACTGCTTTTTTGCACTGACCTTTTCGATCGCCGCTATGAGTTTGACAGAATGTCATGACAATGGAGACTGCTGCTGAGGGGCTTGGAGAAATGGCATTTTGAATTAGTCATTTGTTGTTCTATATTCAGTTGGTTATATTCAGTAGCGTTCAATTCTCTATCTACACTGCTAGGATGATCGTCTGTCGGCACAATGGCATCCACGGTAAGGCCTCCCTGACGGTGAGACGGGACAGGTGCTTGCTGAACAAAGGCGAAACACGGATACATATCTATAGATCTATAGATCTTTAGATTGAACACCAGGTCAGCAACTGCACTGGCGTGTTTCCACCCATTGTATATCAGCTTATTAATTTATTGCAGCATACCTTGGAATAATCAGGGATTTAGTTGTTGCCTTTGACCCAGCTCGCAAACGTCCCAACGAGAATCTGTTGGTTAGAAAGCATCCCAACATTTCACTTTTTTTATCGGATGACCTAGTGACTGCATTTCCCTAATAATCCTATTGGCTGAGAGCCCAGCAGATTTTTTTTGGAGTTATTTATTGGGGTGAGGGTTTAATTTGTTTTTGGTCTGTCAGGTGAGGGTTCCTCTACAGTTTTATTTTCCTTAATCTCTCATAGTGCAAATGGAGCTGAGAATGGAGGCTGCTTTAATCCACTGTGGGCATTCAACCGGCTCCCTCCACCGTCTTATCCCTGAGCTTATTGTCTGAACGGCTGCAGTTATGTTAATGAAGGTGGAAGTGTTTCATTTGGCCGTCGGGGTTATAATCCCCGCCCTGGATTTCAACCTTGTCACTCTGAGAAACTGTGATTGTGCAGGGCTCCATTCATATATCTCTTGTTTTTAATGAGTTCACTCTTTAATTTAGTCCTGTGGCAAAGAATAATAGCATAACATCCATCACTGATGACCGGAGTACACAGTGAGATGCCAAGCTTAATTTGGCTGACGAGCAGCCAAGACATGTTGGCGTTGGTCGGGGGAAAATCCAAAATCAGAACTAACACATTCAACCCAAACTTACTTTGTACTAAGTGTTGCTGCCTTAGTTTGCACGCCACACTCGTTTTTCACGTGCCAAATGTTTTTCACAAACGTGTCCGTTTGTCACAGCAACACTCTGATTGGTGAATCACCAATCACTGCTCCCGATCCATAGCTCTGCAAATCCGCCTGTCTGAATTGTTTTTGCTCTACTTTATTGAGTCTCTTTTTCACCCAGTCAACCCTGTGACCTGTGCTCTCCTAGCAGGAGATGCAATGCCGTTTCCATTAAGCCACTCCGGGGGAAAAACGTAATGTAACTGCCTGCTCAAATTTTTTTATTTTAATGGCTGGCCATCTTTTCCGGGATATCTCCAGACAAGTTTTTTTGTGTTGTAAGTGGAATGTAGTTTACTACTTACATACATTAGTGTAAAAAAATAAAAAAACATGATGACTGCAAAGATGCTCTTAAAAAGGTTGGCTGATAACTTACAAACCTTTCCCAGTCTGTGTTAGGGTTAGGGGAAACAAGAGAGTGTGTGTGTGTGTGTGTGTGTTTGTAAGTGTGTGTGTGTGTACAGTATGCCTGAAGCATGTAATTATCTCTAACTTTAGATTGAGGGCCTTTAGTTATCAGGCTTCCCTGAGTGACTAATTTCCTGGCGTCTAGCAACTGTTTGCAGAAACCCATCCGCATCCCAGTGTGTGTGTGGCAATTATCAACATCTCCCTTCCTTCGTGGTTTACCAATCGTGAATTAAACAGTCTCTTCGTTTGGGACTTACAGGTGTTTATGTCTCTCCACGGTCAGGGGGACGGCCCTTCAGATGGCTTTCTCTGTAATTTGTTCCCAGAAGGTGTTGACCAGTGTTTGTACACTGGTTACCTCATTACCATTCACACTTCATGATGCATGCTGTCACTGTTAACGTAGAGGGAGTTTACACTGTGTGTGTGTGTGTGTGTGTGTTTTTGTGTGCGTGCGGCTGCTGTATTGCACATGTGGGATGTGTACATGTGTGTATTGTTTGCTGTGCTGGCTCCACAACAGTGGAACAAGCTCCCTGCTGACATAAGGGCAACAGAAAGATGAAAAAATCTTCTGCTGCGGACTGAAGACAAAATCTGCTCAGACTGCATCTTGACGCATGAAAAAATATACTAAGTGTTTATATTGTAGTACTTACAGCTGTTTGCTTATTTGATGAATTGTATGTATTGCATGATTCTTGCATCTTCGGTTTGTATCTTCATTGTTGAATGCATTTATTGTAGGCAGAGCTATGGGCCACTGACATGTAATAGATGTAGAGATAACATGTCATCTCCTTGCAAAGAGATCTTTGAGTGTGTGCTTCTCTGTGTGTGTGTGTGTGCGTGTGCGTGTGCGTGTGTGTCCGTGCACTCCCCGGGCCCCAGCCATGCGTTCAGCCGGCTTGTCAAAAGCGTCTCCTGCCTCACCATTAAAAGCGCTGCTCACTCCGTTCCAATGGCAGTGCGCCTCATTTCCTGTGCAGTCTAAATATAGCCTTCCTCCCGCTTTTCTTTGCATTGTGCTGAGGGGGGGATTGACTCGTCGTCGGAGATGCTGGTATTCCGGAGAGTCCTGAACTCAGGGCTCAGGGTTTCTTTGGTTTTGTTTTCGTCCAATTTGAACAAGGTGTGGTTCTGATGCTGCCAAGATAGTTTATATTTTTTCGTCGTTCAGCCACAAATGTTCAATTCATTCAATTGTATTCTTGTTGTAACGAAAACTATTTTTTTGCTACTTGAATTCTTCCATTCTACTTTCTGTGCCACACAAATTTCACGTCAAAATTTTTAGTAATTTCATATTCTATTTTTCAACCTGTTATTTGAAAACAGAATTCAAGAATTATTCCATGAGAGGAGCTGCATGAGGCCCACAGGCATTCACTGTGGTTGAATTTAAATCAGTCCACAGTCTCAGTTGACAGTTAAACATGCAACCACACGCAAGTTTAGGACCCTGCCATGCAAGGAACACTATAAAAGGCAGGCTTTTTTTCGAGTGCTCTGTTCGAGGATGTTTAATTTATGCTTCGTTTATGTTATTTTATGGAATAATTAATCTTCTTATTTTGAGAGCATTCTCCAGTAATATTTCCTGTTTACACAATCGTTTTTTTTTCTGTTATTGCTTGAATTCCGGCTGTTCAGGAAATGACAGTATATCGGCATGCTGCTCCTGCTGCTCCAGTATTTTAGCATCACACAAACACACACGCACGCACGCACACACACAAATAGCCCATATGCCTCAGTAGGTAAGATGGTCAGTGGAGCTTCAAGATCATCCTAGGTGATCCCTGTTTCAAGCTTCACAGCGGAGCCAAGAGGGAGAAAATGGATTTGTATGGTTTTCTGGCGGGGGAGGGGCTGCTCTTGACCTTCTCCGCACCGGGAGACAGTGTTGACAGACGTAGGGTGGTAGCAGAGTGCTTGCTGGGGTTCTCTGACCCACAGAGACTACTGTACCTCCAATCTTCTCTAATCGCCCTTCCAGCCCCAGGAGCCTAAACCTTGCTGGTGTCCTAACCAGCAGGGGAGAGCCGGCTGGGCTGTCCTTCAATAAGGTGTAGAATAGTGACGCGAATCAGCAGGGACCTCAGGATCTGATGTTACAATATCATATGTATTGTGATTCTGAAAATATTATATACGATATTAAGATTTATCTTTTTGGGACTTACTTGCAATGAAAAACTATGTGCGGGAAGCATTCAAATGTGTTTATAATAGTATTTAAAATGCTTACTTTTACCATTAATTCGCTTCCACTAGGATTGCACTGCGTATTTAACTTAAAAAAAACACAAAAATGTTGTGTCAACCTGGTGATACAAGAAAGAACTCCCCACAATTAGCAACCTGTTGTATGCTTACTTTCCAGTGATCCCTAAAATAGAGGTTTGTTTATGTGGTACCATCACTACTGAACAAAAATAAATTAATAATAATAATGATCATTGTAATTGTAGTTTTCAAAAACAAAAATGTCGACATTAGATTAGAATCTGCAATTTTGTATGGGTTTTGTATAATCACAGTATGGGTAACACAGTGAGTCGGTATAAATAGTATGTGAATACGACATGGTAAAAACAAGGCATGTCCAATTATGGTAGTACAATACTGTAGATAAACGGCTAAACGCAGTGCTGTTCTGCCCTAATCGGGCTATCAATGTGTTTGTACCGAACGGCCTAGAGAACACAAATCATTGACCAGTAGTGGAAAGCTCCAAATATGCGCCCCACATAGCATCTGAATGTATTTTCGTCCAGGCCCATTGTAAAATGAGTGAGGAGAGGATGACGATCTCACCAGGTGCTTGTTGTGGAGAGGTTCAAAAGGTCCCAGTTTTCCATGGCTCAAAGCCGCAAGACCTCTCTATCTGCAGTATCTAAGGCAAACAACATCCAATCTCTTCCTGTTTTGGTCTCGGTCCCTATCCTCATTCCCAAGCATTCCCCGCTCATGAGGGAATGCTCAGAATGGGGAGAATTCGAAATGTGCGTATGTCGGTGAGAGAGGGGGCGGGACTTCCGACCCATGCTTACCCGTTTCAATCACATGGGTTTAGCCCTGAGAGGCCAGAGAGAGAGAGGGAGGCTCTTCCGATAAAAAGGATGATTGGTTTCTGTCAGGTGTTTTGTATATTGCGTTGTTAAGTTATTATTCCAAAAAGTCGATGATTATAACTTTGTTCTCATCTGGTCATATTCTTGCTTGGTGGACCGTTATCTGATGTAAAAAGCTCATAGGAAGCAGGAGAACGGAAATAGGTTTTTGGTAGATTGAATACGTGGTAAAACTCACGATCTTCTCTCAGTATGGTCGCTCAAACTCCCACAATGGTGAGAGGAATTATTTTCTTTTGTCTAAGTGATTACCTACAGCAAACCCAAGAAACCACTCCTGTGGAACGGCGTAGATTAGCCAAAATATATCGGTTCTGGTAACACTGTGACGAATGCAGATGGTGACGAAGACAATGATAGAAAAAACACCTTTGCGTTTCACATAGAGGACTTCCATGTGGAAATGGTGCCAGAGCCATCACTTAGACAAAGGAAATCTCTGCGGTCTCACAGTGCTTTATTGAATATATATATATATATATATATATATATATATATATATATATATATATATATATATATATATATATATATATATATATATATATATATATATATATATATATATAGTAAAGTTTAAAGACACCCATTGCTTTAATCATTTTAGTTTATTAGGCATATATGCATGGCTCTATGGCTATTCCCAATTATCAGTAATCGTCACGTGTATCTCGACAGAGATCAAAGGTTTTAATTTTCTGTCCATGTCAACTAGCAATGGCAGATTTGTTTTCTGTAGCTGAGAAAAGGGGGGTGTCAGAAACATCTGCTTATTTGTATTACTGTCACAGAGTCACCAGAAAATTACTGTTGAAAGCACTGTGAGGGATTCACCTGGCTAGGTCAGGTAGCTGCACAATTAGTATTCCTACCACGAGGGGAGCATTAGCATTGCTAATCAATACCTAGCTTGGCTGCTAGCCTCTGCTGCCCTGATGAAGGTGCTTTCCACTTATTAGCCCTCCAGTGCTCACTTACCAGCAAAGTAACAACTCACTAAGTGTTGAATGTGCATTAGCCGATTTGGTTTAGAGAACCGCATTGCTCAGACACTATGGGTGGTGTTGTACTTTCACCTTCTCTGCAGCAGAATTACTGCTGTCTGTGTTGAGCTAGCCTAAATTTGAAAAACAAAATGTTTCCACCCTTAAAAAAGCAGGCCTTGTAAAAAAAACAAAAAAAGGTTCTCCACACTGCTGCAAATTCAGAACAACACTTAGATCCCTGCAGCCTAAAGCCTTGTTTACACAAAAGCAAAGTGAATTTTCACTTTTCGTTACTTGCAAAGAACCGCAAGCGTTGACTCACGTGAGGAGCAAGGTTCTTACTGCTTGTAACTGCCACAGTTTCTTTTCGCCAACTATGGATGAGATGACCATCATTGTGTCTCTGTACTTCATATGGAAGTCCTAGAGATTTCTGAGAATCCAATGCAGTCGTGTCTTTGTTCATAACACTATCCGGAGGCACCAGGGCCGGCTCGAGACATTTTGGGGCCCTACACGAGATGAGGATTTGGGCGTCCGATGTAAACTTTCTGACCCGTTTAGAGTTGCCATCAATACTGCAAATTTCCAATCACTCATTGTACAGTAAAAATATGGACAAAATACATTATACACCACAGTGGTTTAAAAAAAAAATATAGATACAAATGTTTATAAATTCAAATTATTTCTCAAACAAACAGTATTATTAACATATAACAAAATTATTATTAAAGCAGCACAACAGAACCCTGCAGCATTTCGCTCAAACTCGTGCCACTTGGACCAAATTAATGATTGAATGACTAAATTACAAAGTTTTTTTGGGTTACGTTTGAAAATCCTGCTCTCTGCTGCTCGTTTCTACTCTCTCTCTTTACAAATCTTACCTACATCACCTGTAACCTAAACCCCTATTTTTCTCTCTTTCTCCCTCTCCCAGGCCTGGGGAGGACCAAGAGGAAGACGGGTGCGCGGGACGCCTCGCCCACGCCCAGCAGTGACTCCGAGTGCCCTCCCAATGGCGGCGGTGGGGCGGAGCGGGTCTACGACCTGGCCGTGCCGGCGCTGGTCAAGTTCGCCTACGCGGCCGAGCGCGAGGACGAGCTCACCCTGGTGAAGGGCTCCCGGGTGGTCGTCATGGAGAAGTGCAGCGATGGCTGGTGGCGGGGCAGCGCCGGCGGCCAGATGGGCTGGTTCCCGTCCAACTACGTGCTGGAGGACGGCGACGTGGAGGAGCTGATGCCTGGGGGAGGGGCTTATCAGGGCGTGGGTGGGGTTCCGGCGGTTGTGGTTTTGAACGGCCAATCGGGAGGCGGCAGCGACGATGGCGGCAGGGTCTTCCACGCAGTGCAGACCCTCTACCCTTTCAGCTCGGTGACGGACGAAGAGCTAAACTTCGACAAGGGCGAGGTGATGGAGGTGGTGGAGAAGCCCGATGACGACCCCGAGTGGTGGCGTTGCCGCAACGCCCGGGGCCTGGTGGGCCTGGTGCCCCGGAACTACGTGGTGGTGCTCAGCGACGGGCCCCTTAACCCCGCCCCCGCCCCCCTAGGCTCCTCCCCATCGCTCTGCGTGGGCCCCACCGGTTCTGGCCGGTTCCCCGGGAGGGACTGGTACTACGGCGGCGTGACCCGGGTGCAGGCCGAGGGCGCGCTGAACGAGCGGGGGCTGGAGGGGGACTTCCTGGTCCGGGACAGCGAGTCGTCGGTGAGTAGCTGTGGTCGAGTCCTGGAATTAACCGTGTCGTCGGCATTCTGTCGATGAGTACGCATATATGTGCACAGCTCAATGGCCCCTCCCCCTGCATGCATGTGTGTTTTAGGATTCTTCTAATCATCTCCTTGTATTGTGTGTACGCTTTCATTACAATTAGCCCACATCGGATCATTCAAAATAATGCATTATCTCAGATTTAGTGTTTTCGGTTTGGCCCACATGGATCCTATTTGGAAACAGGTCCGTCTCGGAACAATGCAAGGACTAGACCTTGCTTACGATGTGTTGGCGCCCCCTGCTGGATAGTTTTAAAATATAGAAATGCACCTTCTGTGTACCACACCAATTGGTTTTGACGTCTTTTCCCGCTAATTCACGAAACGTATGTTGATACTTAAATTCAGATTTAAAAAAGGTGAGCCGGATTCCTGTTCTATCTAGACATTTTATCAAACTCTATTTATCCAAAGCGATATATGTTTTTTAGAAGCTTCCATTAATGATCAGGCAGCAGTTGGACACCTTGCTCAAGGTTACCTGCAGGAACCCAGGTCCTTTCATTCTGAAGTCAAACACCCCTACCAACTAGACGATCCTGCCTCCTAATTTATGAAAGATAATAGTCAATACAAGCAGTTGATCAACAGTATGGACCCACAACTTACCAGCATCTACATCCCTCCCTCTTTCAAATTCTCCCCCCCCGCCCCTTTCTCACTCACCCCCTCCCTCTCTCCCACTCCCATCCTCCCATCCTCCCTATCTCTCTCCCCGCCCCCCATTCCTTCACTCCCCTTCCCAACCTCCCACACTCTCTCTCCCTCCCCTCCCTCCCTCTCCCCTTCCCCACCTCCCTCTCCCTCCCTCTCCCTCCCTCTCCCCAGCCAAACGACTTCTCGGTGTCCCTCAAGGCGGCCGGCAAGAACAAGCACTTCAGGGTGCAGACGGTAGAGGGCGTGTTCTGCATTGGCCAGCGCCGCTTCTCCTCCATGGATGAGCTGGTGGAGCACTACAAGAAGGCCCCCATCTTCACCGGTGAGCAGGGGGACCGCCTCTACCTGCTGAGACCGCTACACTGACCCCCCCGCCGTTGGACACCCCCCGTGTATGGGACACATGCACTCGATACGGCGCTACGCTAATGTGCGGTATGCTAGGCTAATGTACTTTATGCTAACGTATGCTACGCTTACGTACAGTAAGCTAACGTACGGTACACTAACGTACGGTACACTTACGTACGGTATGCTAACGTACAGTACGCTACGATAACATACGCAAGGCTAACTTACGCTACAGGACTTCGAGAGTATGGGGGGAACAACCCATCGTTATGGTCATACGCACTGGTAAGCTGTATAGTTCGGTACATAAGGCCCGATCGTAGGCCTGGCGACAGGTTCCATAGGGACCGCTTTGGAGCGGGTTGGAGGTGGAGTGGAGGTGTTGGTGTGGGTGGTCGTCGAAAAGGAAAAAACCCACAAAAGAGAGAAGGCGGGTCCACAAAGGGGGGTTAGGGGGGTCGACGAGGCACTGAAGGAACCCCCCCACACCCTGGGTGGTACTTCTGACAACCATCCATCCCTTCTGCCCTATCAAAACGTCCCAAAAGGGTACCACCTGAACAGTCACTTCAAGACTTTCACCTATCTTTTTAATACACTTGCTTCCTTTCCTCGCGACACCAGTCGCATCCCTACTGTTGACTTCGTCCCTACGTTGAAACAAGGATATCCGCTTTACTTAAAGTTTTGTGTCAGGACGAGCCTGAACACACACTGGAGAAATGCTACAAACAGTTTCACTAAACAATGTGAGAAATGATTCAAATAAACAAAAGGGAGCACGGAGACTCCGTCGCCAGCACTGTCTGGCATGTTGTCATTCAAATCTGGTTCAGGAACAAGGAACATGAACACACAAAGAACATTATATCACTGGTCTCACATGTATGATAATTGAATGAATGAATGAATGAGTGAAAGGAGTATTAACTCAACACCGAACTCAACACCCTTGAGTTCGGTGAAGCGGATCATTCATCGAGCTGTCGCTTGAATGTTTCTAGGCATACAGTGCTACCAAAAGTGCCGTTTGTTAGCGTACACATGCGCACGAGCCGGAGAAAGAGCCTGAAATGGCGGGCTCAGTCTGCTGAGACATGGGCGGTGGGGTTTAAAACCCGCGAGAGACATGACACAGCATTTCAACTTTCAGCGGTTTGAATAGCCTGTGTTGAAAATGTAAAATAAGGAGATTCCTGTATGAGTTTTATCGGCTGTGCTGTTTGTAACGGGAGGGTAAATAAAGACGCATAAACGTAGTTTAAGCAGGTCAGCGGGACAGGTTAAATTGCCATAACGGATGCTGCCAGTAAGTAACAGGTACGTCAGAAAGCGAGATCATCAATTGCCAAACAGACCTCTTCATATCCGACAATGGCTCTTCTGTATGAAACGCCTGAAATGTAGGCCTTGGATGAAATAAAAGATCACCTTTTCCCTGGAAGCTGCTCACGTTTGTTTGTGTATTTCGAGGGCCAGGATTATTTTACCGCTGGAACAATGTGGAGGTTTAGGTTGGTGTTACCGCTTTTGAAAAGAAAAACGGCTTGTATTCCCACATGGGTATGTAAAAGTATTAAGATGCATACTTTCTTTTAATAAGGTTGGATATTCGATACACATGGCCTGGTTTATTCACAGCTCACATTATCGAAAATCATGAAGGGAATATTCCTGTACTTCCCCAACTTCCTTATTTCAAATAACTGTTTTCGGTTCATCTTTTTGGTTTTTTGTTGCTTTTATTGTTTATCTTGAGTTATTTTTAAGATGTCTTAAAGTTTGAGAGCAACGTTATTTAAATGTCATTACCACTGAGTTTGTCTATTTAAAAAAAGAAATAAAGCTAACGGCAGAACACAAAACTGTTCGACATGTAGACGCAGTGGGAAAGTAGTACTGTACTGTACCATTGAATTTGATGTGTGAGTAAGGATACTTTCATCAGATTAAAAGCTTTCCGAAAAGAACAAATGCCTTGTAATTGTCTTTTTGAATATATTTAAAATGTGTCCTATTGGTTCCTGAAGTTATCTTTCTATTAATTGGAATGAACCAGAATAACAGGAAATAAGAAGTGGAGTATTGAACTGTCACAGAGGGCTAATCATAGTGTTATTATCACACTGAATAGAGTGAGTATACCAGAGAACCCATGAAGCCTTTCAAATCACCCAATTTGATTTGAACAGCAGCCTACGTAAATATACCAGCAATTACAGGGACAAACTGACATCGATGGCGGCAATGTATTGCGGTCTTTTGGGGTATCATTTTATTTTCTGTGTGGCTACAATGAATAATTTTGTCTCCTGTTTGTGTTTCCAGCTAAACCTGACGGCGATCCATAGGTTAACAGTTCCGTCGTAGACCAGCAGATAGCAGCATTGGAGTACAATAAATTGTATCATGCCGATCATCGTGGCTTGCCCTGTCTGACTGGTACATGGGCCGCAAATTATGTCTGTACATCGGCTTATGATCCCCCTAGGAACGGGAGGGACGTTTCCTCCCTATTTTAGACCCCCCACAAAAGTGTTTTTGTGTAAAGGTTTTCAAAATCAAATGACCATGTTCTGTCTCGCAGGTATCACAGATTAATGTTGGGTTAAAAAAATCGACATAATACCCTAAAGGTACATAAAAAAAGGACACATACAGGTATTTTATGGCAAGCTAGGACTGACCTTAAAGGAAGTTAATACAGAAAGATGTTGCATTGTGAAATATTTAGCTGGAGAACCCCTCCCCCCAACCCACTTATAGCCCCCACCTTAATGATTATTCCTATCCCTTGTGTACTGTATATCCATGGTGTGTGTGCGTGTGTATAAGCCTTATTTTGCATGCAGCCCAGATTAGTCTTCCTCCCCACAAGGTAAACAAATGGAATCAAGCCTATTTAAGCTACTCTCCAGCGTCCATGAAAGGCAGTGTAACAACAGGCCTTTGTTGTTGGTCAGAATAGACCCATTAGGTCAGTGGTCTGTGGTGGAGGCTGAGGCGTGGTGGACCATCTATAGCCCGGCTTATATATACAGTATACACTAGCGTTCAAAAGTTTGAGGTCACCCAGACAATATCATGTTTTCCATGAAATCTCACTTTTATTTAACAATTTTCAGCAAAATTGCTCAAGGTTTTCCTAATCATCAATTAGCCTTTTAACATGATTTTACCATGCCATTAGAACACAGGAGTGGTGGTTGCTGGAAATGGGCCTCTGTACACCTATGTAGATCTTCGATTCAAACTCAGCCGTTTCCAGCTAGAATAGTCATTTACCAAATTAACAATGAGTCATTTACCACATGAACAATGTCTAGGTTGTATTTTTGATAAATTTAATGTTATCTTGAAAAATCATCATTGAAAAGAACAGTGCTCTTCTCTCAAAAAATAAGACCATTTCTAAGTGACCCCTTTGAATGGTGTATATATATATATATATATATATATATTGCTACAGGTCAGATTCACAACCCTGGAGCCAACACTGAACCGGATTGAATACATGTGTTCTGAGCCCGCAGGTAAAAGAAAATAAGATGCATCGGAGCTGCGATATATAGTGATATAGGGCGAGCGTAAACCTAAAAATAGCGCTGTCCTTGGTGCTCGTGTTTTTTAGGGTGCCATAAAGTACGCTACGACTGGCTTTTTGACACGTTGAGTAGCCTTTGGAAACTGTGGTTTATTTGGAAGTTAACCTCAAATTGTAATGTAAGTCATTTGGTTTCTCAGCCGGCTGGGTGGCTGGCTGTCTCTGTCCCTTTCTCTGTCTGTCATAAATGCACATATGTATGTATGTTAATATATATGAGTTAAATATGTATATATATATATATATATATATATATACAGTATATATATAGAGACGGAGAGATAGAAATATTAGTAAATGTGTATGTAAATATATGAGATAAATATGTATATATATATATATATATATATATATATATACAGTGTATATATAAGATAGAGGCAAGAGAGATAGAGATATTTGCATATGTGTATAGATATATCTATATCAATATCTATATATATATATATATAGATAGAAATCTCCGTCCCCTCACTCAAAGCAAGCAGGTTTAGCATTCATTTATATAAACAAATTTGAGCTAACGTTGGAATGCTACATTTCCCTGGCAGTTCTCTTTACTCTACCACCTGTTACAGCGAGATGTTGACCCGTACCTGATATCGGTTCCTTTTGATGTGCCTGCGTGCCCCCCACGGTAATGCTCCACATGACTACCGCTTTCACGTTTATATTTTAATTCATATTCAACCTAAGATTAGAAACCACAGGCTCCAATCTGTTCCAGCTCGCCCTCTGAATTGAACATTCAGCGTGTGTGTCCTCAATGCTGTCACAGTTTCGGAAAGTAGGTCACGAGTTCCGACTCTTCGGAAAAACAACCTTCCATTCAGGCCTACAGCTGTCCTTACGACCTCATACATCAGCCTGGTAGCGTATAGAGTCCAGGTGAGGCATGTCTCAGCTGGGTGAGAAAGGGGGGGAGGCGGGGGGGAAGGTGCTGGTTTAGTCCCTGCCCCCCCACGCCGACCCACCCACCATAAGATGCCTGGGAACCTTTATTCCACCACAGTAAGACCCTCACACACAGATACACAGCGCCACCGACCCTCTCTCCAGATCTCAACGTCTCGGGAGCATCACTTCAGGTACGGAGCCTCATTAAAAAAGCCTCATTAGAACATCGATAGGTTATAGATATCTCACTGTGTTGCCTGACTTATGGTTTGAAATGGATTTGGGTGTCAGTGTTTTGTCAGCTTACTTTACTACTACTGCTTTAGTACTCCGGACACAAAAACAGAGAATTGATATTGAAATGGCATTATGGTATTTTGTTTTGTTTTTAACGCTTATGGGAGGTTTCAGCTTTGACTTCTACATTAAAGGTAGCTCTATTGGCGTGCCAGAGAAACATGCACTAACTTAATGAGCATGTATATAAATATATGGGCTGTTAAGCCCTTTGAGACTCTACCTGTAACTAAGGGCTATGCAAATTTAATTTAAATTTAAATGTATGAGAGTTCACTGTGATTCACTCTGGGTACGTTACTACTCTATTGCACTCTATTCTATCTTATTCTGCTCCATTCTTCCTCTACTGTACTATATTTGATCGTATTCTACTCTGTTGTCCTCTAATACCTTACTCTACCTTACCTCTCCCATACTACTCTACTGTATTCTATTCATCTGCTCGGTGTGCAATGTGTGCTGGGTACCTGGGGGCCAGTTAGGAGCCATGACCCTACAGAGACCTACCCTTCTGCTGCTGGCTGGCCTGCTGGTCCCTCTGATCATGGCAGCCCCCACGGGTGAGAGAGAGAGAGAGAGAGAGAGAGAGAGAGAGAGAGAGAGAGAGTCCAACCATGTGGGCAATTATGATTGCCCTTTTGGATTCTATGGTCCAAAACAACGGCCTGTTATTCAGAGCAGCGATCTGCTTTACAGAAATAACCGCAGAAAGACGTAGAATTGTGTTTTGAAAAAAAGCAGAAGAAAAGAGATGTGTTTGTGTGTGTTGTATGCGTGTGTGATTAGGTGCTGATGAGAGACACAGAGTCACATGACAACTGAAAAGGACATGAGGCACATCACTGACTGTCTCTCTCTCTCTCTCTCTCTCTCTCTCTCTCTCTCTCTCTCTCTCTCTCTCTCTCGCTCTCTTTTATGTAGGTACAAAGAAGGCCGGAGCTGAGGACGACACGGGTGGGTGTTGATACACACACACGCGCACACACACACGCACACGAGCACGCACACACACATGCATATCTTATAGATATAAGTGCATACATTAGCTTTCATTGTCATTAACAAGACTGAAACAATATTGTATAAAGACTATTTGCATAACCCTCTTTATTATGGTTTCTGTCAAAGTACATTTCACATTCACCAGATAGTCTGTCTAATAATAATAACAAATATAACCGCAAGCGGTGATTAATGGGGTCCGAGCAAAATTAAAAGTCAAGAACAAACTAATGGAAGATATATAATTATAACATATAATTGTAATATTTAAGGAAAGATGTTCCACTTATAAACCTGAACTGCAGCCTCATTCACATGGTCAAAATGTCTATTGATAAGCACACAACATCCAGAAAACTCAAAGCACACAAGCAAATACCTGAAAAATCTTTAAAATTCTGGGGAAATTTAACATTTGTAGACAAGAACACTAACGGAAGAAATACAAATATGACAGAGTTAATTATGAAGGAAAAGTGGTTAATGAAGAAGTTCCCCTTAATGCCATACTGTGTCTTGGTAGTCCGATTCTTGGAAACGAATGAGCCGGAATGTTGATTGCCTGATGAATTTCAGGTGCTGTTCAATGTTGTGTTTCTTAAATGAGTGGCAATGATAGAAAGTCATGTTCATCCTTTTCATAATGCGCTAATCAGGATTCAAACTCTCAACCTAAGGATCACCAGTACACAGCATTATCCCGTTGAGCCACTGACATTCCTGAACTGTATGAAGCCTCATTCACATGGCGAAAATGTCGATTGATAAGCACATAATATCAAGAAAACTCCAAGCACACATTTCACAAGAGTATTAAGGGCTTTCTTAAAAGAGTACAGACATGAAAATTTGCACTGTTAATGGTATCCACCTAATGATAGCCGTATGGTAGTTATACAATAACAAAATGGTCATATAAGAAAAATGGCCCATTTTTCTTATATGACCATTTTGTTATTGTAGCAGCTAGCCCATTTTAAATGGGCTAGCTGCTCCAACTTTATTGGCCAATATTTCTCAAATGGAACAAAATAAAACAAATTATGTTCGATGATTTTTGTGAGGCTTGGTCTACAGATTTTATGTGGCGATTTTGGTGAATTTTTGATTATATTTGTAGCCTGTAAATATTTTTATCATGTTTAGCTTTAATATGAAATTGTGGGAAAAGTAAACAATTTTAGGGCATAGGACCCGGGGTTTTATAAATGCATCTGATTCTACAGATTAATATTCTGAAATAATTTTGAGTTCAGGTCAATCTGGTGAGGAGCAATAAGCCTAATTCATGACTTTATACAATAGCGCCACCTTTGGGTGCAGTAGGCCTACCATATTTGGGTTTATGGGTAGTGGGGGTTATTGGGTAACCATACCTGAAAATCAAGAGTTCAAGAGTTTTCGACTTACGGTATAGGCTGCAGTATGACTTTTACAGAATTGAGCGGGAAAAAAAACGTTACAGAAACAGAAGGGGACCAAGCAGCTTCGCTGCTTGGTCCCCTAATAATATATTATAGGAATCCAATGAATGAATGCACTGTAGTGGACATTATGGAAACAATTCCCCATACTGTGTGTTACATTCATTTCCCTTGATATATATTCCCTTATTATCCTTGTTATGCTTATCATCAGTCGTGCGTTCTGCACGACATGTTATTGTGTTCCAATATAAGGGACGCTGTCTCTTTAAGGAAGCGGACCTGTTTTGGTTGTGATGACAACTGCGCGGTTTGTTTTATTCCGGTTTTGTGAGCAACAATAAATGACACGCCGTTGCATTGTCAACGTGAGAAATCGCTTCTTTTATCAAATCACGATTTCCACACTGGTGACCCCGACGTTTGTCTGCTGGACGCATTCCAGTGACACACCGAACAACTATGTCGACGAATGCTGTCGATTTATTTATATTTAGCTCAAAGGGTGGTTTGGGATATCTGATGTGAAACAAGTACCGCGGGAAGTAGGGGTGCTGGGGG
The DNA here is from genome assembly GCF_949987615.1 of Pollachius pollachius. Classification (NCBI taxonomy): domain Eukaryota; kingdom Metazoa; phylum Chordata; class Actinopteri; order Gadiformes; family Gadidae; genus Pollachius; species Pollachius pollachius. The sequence continues at coordinate 25,783,030 of NC_136937.1, read as the reverse complement.
TGCTGCAGCACCCCTGATCCCTCTTCCTAAAGAAAATATATACATTTTGGACAGTCTGGACATTGGCAGCCTAATGAGGAGCTTCATTAGCGCCAACCCGAAGAGGAAGGCCACATTTGGAGTTATTTAGCGGTCGACACTTCTTTTTCTAATGCTGCTGCCGCGCAGCACGCCTTTGCGCACGGTGTTCAGCACCACAGTTACATGGACAGCTGTATAATTCGCTCTATTGTTGTGTAAGTTATGATTTTTTTTTCAATCGATCAATCCCATTCATATACGTAGGCTATATTCATAGTTATTCAACATTCAGCTTCAGCAGTGTAGCGGTGCATCTCAGCGTTTTTATGAATTGTATTTATTGAAATAATACACAAAAATAAAAAGACATAGATTAAAACACTGCCTTGCCACTAAACAGTAGTGCAAATAGGCCGAACTGATGTGTCCACCACAGACTATTCCTCACACTCCACTGCCCCACTGCGTTCGCTCCGGCTGTGGTCGCTCCGCACTGTTTCGGCCCGTGGCAAAGCGAGTCATCGTCGCTGCTGTCCAAGGCATTTTGAGACGCAGCATTTATTTAATGCTCATATGACCTAGAGCTGAAAAAAAAAGATTCTCTGAAAAAGTGTGAGGGGTCGCGGTGGTGCGCTAAACTTGTTCTGTGAGCAGCTGGATGTGAACAATGGTGTGAATACAACGATCGATTTTCGACGCATGGACAATATTGCATTGGTGTAATCGAGCTGCGCTGCTATATCTTTTTTTTGTCAGCGAGTTGCGAGTCAAGTGCAGGCTGAGCTTTTTTTTCCAGCACCCTCTGCTGAGAATACGTTCCCGCGGCTATACACATCATACGCATGACTGACTGTGATTAAAAAAGTAAGTTGATGGAGGATCGCCCAAAAGAAGCTCAAAAGACCTTGCATCCACCCGTGACAAGGGCAAGGTGGCCGAGCTAATTACATTGGACATGTGTGGACATGATGCAGCATCAAAGAGACACAAGATCTGCCGCATGAGAGCCATCTTTGCCAAACTTTGTTCTTGGGCAACATTAATCTTCTTGAAAAACGAATCCATCATCACCTATCACTCGTTCCTGCATTCCTTATTTATTCAGTCCATCGTTCCTGCCCTCTTTACATTCAAGTCAATTCCAAACTGTTTGGATTTGATTAACCATAATCACATTCCAATCAATATGCAGCCAGGGACTGCACAGGATTTAAATAAAAATGAACCCTCTGTGATCTTGTGGGGTCTGCCCGCGGTCTGTGGTGATATGTCGGGCATAGCGATGATGTTTATGATGATGATGACGTTTCTTCGAATCGCTACCTTGAGCCGAAATGCTTCATTCCCCAAACCACAACCTAAGTAGGAGCAGCTTCTTTGTTATATCTGTGGCTTTTTTTCTTTCTTGTTGCTTCCTCGAATTGTTGTATCCGTTTCGGAGTGAGAATCAAATAGAGACGCAGGTGTAGTTTGAGATGGAAGCAAAATGCAAAGTCTTTATCCAAAATGATTTTTGAGCAAAACACATCAACTGAAAAGCTATGCTTGACAAAACCTTATTACACAAACTGATAATGAAATTGATAATATTGACTAACGGAGAAAAAAAATGAAAGAAACGTTAACCAAGATGTTGATAATGAATGGGGAAAAGAAATATCTGAGGTCACCTATTAGAACAGATACAAACTTGTCCACACAAACAGTTCAAACTGACGGAATTAATGTTAAAATAATTAGAGGCCTGTATGAAAGTCTTCTGAAGTGATTGAATAGTTCATAATGTGACAAAGACTTGACAAAGATATTGCCCAACTAAATAATCGTATGGTGCATTTGCATTTAAATGGAACCGCAGCAGACAGGGAGGGGATTGGTAATATGGTTGCCCTCATTACAATGTGATATCAACCGATCAAATAAATGACCTCTTTACTGATCGTCATCTCCATCCATCTACAGTTGGCACAATGCACACAGCTTGATTAATTAACTTTGTAAAAAAAAAAAAAATCAAGGTTTACTTTAAAAAGCGAAATCGCCTGTTTGATTTTATTTCTTCCAGGTGTGAGAGTCAAGCGCAACATTCCCAACTGGGGGATGAGCGCGTCCGACTTCTTCGGCTGGGTGGAGGAGCTCCGGAGAACCGGCGGCTACGAGAGGATGGACGAGCTGGCCCGGACGTTCTGGGCTCACTTCCCGTCCGCCAACGGCCTCGGCTACGGAGTCCATGAGCAAGACGAGTAGGAGAGGGAGAGAGAGAGAGAGAGAGAGAGAGAGAGAGAGAGAGAGAGAGAGAGAGAGAGAGAGGGACAGAGAGGGAGAGATAGAGAGAGGGAGAGAGGGAGAGAGGGAGAGAACAGAATTGTGTTTTTTCTAACTGATATTTCCAGCGTTGGGTGGTGATTGATCGGAAAACAGTTGGATGGGGTTTATTGATTATTTAGTTTGTCTTCTACATGTTTCAAATGCTAAATGAGGTCCATCGTATCGTCGTATTGTTGATATAATCACCCTTTGTGATGTTTGTCTAGACTATTATCTTGTCAAGCTGTGTCCTGACTGGAAACCCAGTAACATGGAAAGATAAATAAACAATGGCACCACAGTTGGGATGGAAAAAAAAACATTGTGGAGGAAAAACAAGCATGATATAAATCAATAAACCATCAATCAAAAAGCATTCTTACATCACACAATCACATTTACCTTTCTCACCATTTCTTCTTCTTTGAAGGATAAAAGGGCTTCTGCTTTATAATGATTCCATATCAAACCCCTGAACAGGATTTAACAGACTAATAACCACGTGTGTTCAAGGAGCCCCATCCAGCTACAGTTTCCCTCCTCTGGAAGGATGGAGGACAGCCATGACCCCCTGCTGTATCTGGGAAATGCCAAGATTTTGAGCGTTGAATCCCCTATCAGAGGCAGAGCTGATAGCAACTCTACCCATACCTAGGAATACTTTGAAGGAAGGTTTCTCTCTGTGAGTGAGGACGCATGTACAAGAGGCGGCTGAGAGTACCCGGAACTTGGCCTTCATGTAATATTCATAGTGCCGGCTATTGGAACCAACCATGCCAGAGGAGATGGCCCTAAAACGTCCTCAAAAATAGCTTATCTCAGCTTAGCCAGACTGTGAATTTGCTGGCATGGTTGGGACAGCAGCTAGCAAAGGATATACAAAATCGTTTTTTTCTATTTAGTATGATCAACGCAAAAACCGAACAACCAAGGGGCTCAATGAAGCCCCGCATCTTATCCCCCTTGGCCAAACCCGTTTATTATTGGAGGTGTAAGGGAAGTCATGCCTGAGCTACTGGTGCAGTAGAGGGGGTTGACTGGTTACTGGAAGGTTGCTAGTTCGATCCCTGGCTCCTCCTAGCTGAGTGTCGAGGTGTCCCTGAACAAGACACCTCACCCTGACTGCTCCCGATGAGCTGGCTGTCACCCTGCGTTGTTTACTCCGCCGTCAGTGTGTGAATGTGTGATGGACTGGTTTGGATAAAAAGCGTCAGCAAAATTTCCTTGGTTTAAGCAATCACAGGTATCTTTGTCATACTCAGCATGGTAACATTTTATGTTGTAGTTGGAGGTAATGCTTCCTCCAACACTTTCAGGTATGATGTTCAAGCATTTGGAGGGCTATCAAAGCCTAGTCCAGAATATTTGTATTTCAGTTGTAAAGGTTCACCTATTATGAACACACACAAATTAAATGAAGCCAGCTAACCATTTTTGGTTGATCTAGTTAAGAATTACAAACTGTAATGCTTATTTAAACCTGTAATAACCGTTGTGCTTTCTGTGCCTTGGGTCCTGTTGAGGGCGGGTATGCAGCCTTATGGGCCAACTGAGAATAAATTATTTACAAATAATTGCGGAGAAAACGTTAAATTACAGGCACAAAAATCAACCTGTCAATATGGAGTAGCTCTTACTCTGTAGGCCATCCTGCTCCTTCAACCACCCTGTTCGAACGAAGCCACAGTACATTGAAATCACATGTATAGTATGTAACATGTTATGCATCTAAAATCTGAAGTCTGAGTCTGATGAGATGCTGATGCTGATGGCTGTGATGGCTTTAATTGAAAGCGTGTAATATTCTATATTATTCTGGTGAAGGACAATAATAAGGTCAAATTTATGATAATAGCTTTGTCAATGCTATGGATGTCGGTGGGTAGGTAGGTCATTTACTGACGGGGAAAGTTGTCGATGCATGGTGCTAGCCTTGTACGTTCCGAAAAAGTCAGCTGGCCATTGTAAACAAAGCAACGGAAGTGCCTTGTATATTTGGAGAAATAGCTTAGCCATAAGCCATTTCTTCCGTGTTAACGCAGGTATCTTAACCGCCAGACTTAGTTATGCTCAATAACAAACATACCAGCCAGAGTCAAGAAAAATTTGCATTCGTCTGCAGGTATCCATTCAACAATGTTGTCCGACACTTATAGTACAAATCGGAGCATGTTTGCATGAAAACAAGAACTATGAGAAGACCGACATTTATGGGATGCAGTTGCCCCAAAGGATTGCATTGCAAACATTTTCGGGAATTGCAGCTGCAACGATCTTTCACAATACTGGACCAATGTCAAGGATTGTTGTCTGCATCAGTGCCCAAGAAAAAAAAAATTGAAATATGAAAATACAGAAAAAAAGAACAAAGTCCCTGTGCACAGCCTTTTGATTCTCAGGTGCTGGTGATGTACAGTCAACAAAAGAACATCAAGTCAAAGAAGGGTAAAATCACCGCACACTGGTATAAGCTGATAAACTGATATATTTTGTGAACGACGCGTTTCGCTTCGTCAGGTTCACTCTTCAAATTCACATGACACCGACAGGTGATTTAGGTGATTTACAGGGTCACATGACCTCACCAATTAGCAGAGATGTGGACTCGAGTCACATGACTTGGACTCGAGGCAGACTCGAGTCCTGATTTTGATGACTTCAGGCTCGGCTTGACAAAATGACGCATGACTTGCGACTCGACTTAGACTTGACTGCTATTGACTTGAGACTTGACTCGGACTTTGCCTCTTTGGCTTGTAATGACTTGACATGTCTTGAGTCAAAAACATTTGTTTTAGATATCTAACATATTTCCCGCCTGGAGGGCTAGACACCCAAGACGTATTCACTTCCGTGAAGATGAAAAAGAAAACAGAGAGCGAAGACAAATCTACACTTGTATCTTCAATAATATCAGAACGAAATTTCGATATCATTTATACTTTATTCAGAATAACAGTTTTAGTTTCATATTGGCTGCGTTTTGAGTTGGTCCCATTGAAGCTGTCTGGCCAGCCTCTTACACTTAAGGCATCGTAACTAAATAACTTTTCCGTTTACCTTCGTTCAAAAAATGTGACAAATCTACACACTTGCATCTTCAATAATATCTAAACGGAATTTCAATATAATTTATGCTTTCTTCAGAATCACAGTTTAAGTTTCATATCGGCTTCGTTTAAGTTTGTCTCATTGATTTACGTTGACGCCGGGGGTGAGGATGTTCAGTAGTGTTGCCAGATTGGGCGGTTTTTACCATAGATTTACATAGAACACTAGATGTCTCGTCCGCGCTCCTGGCCAATTAAGTCGAACATCCGCACTGGCGGCCATCTTGCCACAGTCTGCTGCTCACCCATAACATTGTGTTGGTAGTGGTACATGTACTTTTTAAATAACCATAACTTGCTAAATTGTCAACCGATTTTCAAACGGTTTCATTTGTCATACATGTCAGAGATGTAATTATGAAACTGCATACTTATGAATAATTACGTTAGGTTCTATGAAAATAGAATAATGTTCTAAAATAGGTACAAGATTATAACCACGTTAAGTTATGGTTATTTAAAAAGCACATGTACCATTACCAACACAATGTTATGGGTGAGCAGCTGACTGTGGCAAGATGGCCGCCAGTTCGGACGCTCTAGAAGCTACCGTAAGACATCTAGTGTTCTATATCTATGGTTTTTATCGCCCTATTGGGCTACATTTTGAGGACGTTCAGTCAGTGTTGCCAGATTGGGCGTTTTTTCCCACCCTATTTGGCTACTTTTAACAACATAAGATTTTGGCGCATGTGCATATCATTTGAAGACAGAAACAATGACCATATTATAACTGTATTGATAAGAAATGGGCTCTCAAGTCTCACGCATTCGGCGTGAAATACACGCAATTCAACCTATGCACACGCTCACATGCTGTGTGAGCGTCGTATTTCTCACGCAGAGAAATTACCAGGATAGCGGCCACCAATTTGCGCCGCTATTTAACAGTGGAACGGGTAGGAATCAAATGGGTTTCCCGTACATAGGGTAACCAGACCTCTTTTGCCCGGACATGCCCGCTTTTTGAGACACTTTGAGACACAAAAAATGTGTGGCGGAATTTCAAAATCGTCCGGGATTTTATTAAAGCCTCATACATTGTTCACATTGAATTTGCGTTGCGTTTCTCTGGGTCGTTCACAAACTATTTAGGCTACGCCCTCCCCTACTCAGTTCTGTTCGCTTTGCATTATTGGAAGTGAGTAGGGGGAGTGGTTAAGTAGAGCGTTCAGATTGGATGGTTTGACCTACTTAGTTACCGTCATGTTTTGTATTCATCTTTTTACCATTATTGTTTTATAGGGACAAACATTAACACATTTCTCCTACAGGGGATTGATAAAGTTCTATCTATTGAACAGAAAGAAACACTTGGTTATACTTTACACACTTTACCACAGCATTGGCCTATTGAATGCCACAGATATATTTGAAGAATTGGACTGAATGCCACATAAATATGTAATTATGTTTTTGTGTTTTTTTATGTTTTTTATGTTGCAACGTTTAAAAGTTCAGGGAAAAGTATATGCCTCTACTGGTGTTGCTTAAGCCAATAGCCTTTTGAGGCAGTGTTGTTTCTGAATATTAGTGTTAAGGGCCAATAATGCTTACTATCATACATTAGTCACCATGTCTGTGGACACATTTGTATGCAGTCACATGTTAATATAACCCCCCCCGCGCCCTCCCCCCGACAAAATCTCACTCTGAACTCAGTTCAAAACTTGAGAGCCCTTTGACACTGTACATTAGAGTGATGTGTTGAAATTATGATCAATAGTCTAATAATGACATTATTAAGAAAAATACATGGTGACTTGTTCAAGACTTGAAAAAGTTTGGGACTTGGACTTGGACTCGACTTGGCTTTGGTGTGACTTTGACTTGGACTCGACTTGCCTTTCCCTGTCTTGATTTGGGACTCGACTCGGACTTGACTGCTAAGACTTGGGACTTGCCACTTGACACTTTTGTGTCAAGTGTATGGGAACAATGTGAACATTTCCCACATCTATAATTTCCATACACTTGTTGAGCAAGCCAATTAGATTTTGGGGTTTCCATGTATGTAGAGCTCACCACCATATCCCTAATATTATTTCCTCTTTTAAAACATAAGCAAGGTTTCAGTGACGATAAATGATTTAGACTGGGGTCACATTCTAAAAGTTTCCAATGCTTATTGACAATTTGTTTGACCTACTTTGATGTAGTGGAGTATTCAGACACAAAAGTCACTCTACTATCTGAGTGTTTAAGTGTAGGGTTTAGTAGTATTTTTCTGTCTCTTTTGTAAGCCTTTTCAACTGCTTGGTCAAGTGTTTGATCATACCCTCTTTGTATAAAACGTTGGGACATTTCATGTACTTTAATTTCATGATATTGTTCATTGCTAGATGTCCTTCTTAGTCTGCAAACTGACCAAAAGGAATGTTCTTAATTGTATGATCTGGATGGAAACTAGACCCATGTAGAATTGTGTTTCTATCAGTTCTTTTTCTGTAAATGGATTTTTCCAATTTCTTTCCGATATTCAGAGTTATCAGTAATGTAACCATGTAGTTTGCATTATTTGCATTGTTTTCATTTTCATTTGCATTTTACTATTGGGATTGATTAATTTATTGTTGTTTGGTATATATGGTTTCGGGAAGCATTGGAATGGAGGGTGTTGCGATGAGAGGATATTGGTTCCGGCCCATCTTTTGTTTTGGGGGGACAGGTTGAGTGGGGGGAGCAATTGAAGAGATTCACCAAGCACAACAACAAACACATACTGTGTTGCCGTGTTGGTCTTAATTAAAGAAGAGAATAACGCTGACAGCTGTATTCATTATTTATTGTAACCCCCATGTTCCCACAATCCCCAGAGCAGAAATAAGGGTTACAGACTGGTGGCAGCAGTGTTTTTTCGATCTTCGTCTTAATTGGCCAAGGCATTCAATAGCACGAGGGCGAAAAAGTGACGGTGGGTGTTGCACCCCGTACGTTTATTTTTTTCTTTTACATGACGAATGAGTGTCTGCTCTGGACAGTTTGATAAGAGGACAGAAGATTATTAACTTTTTTCGCCTTGCCGTTTGAGTTGGACAGTACTTTTCAACCTGTCGCTCCAGTCATTAGAGGATGTTATTGAGGAGATTGAGGACAACGAGGCGCTCGCTAATAATGCCAACGCACGCAGCATGACCCAGTCAGACAAAACAAAGACTGTGTTTCACTACAGAGTGGAATTGCTGCCATGTTTCCACGGAGATGGTAAGTACAAAGAAAGTTTTTCTCTGTGGAAATTGAGATTAGAGCTGGCAGTTAAGGCATGTGCGGACGGACGTCAGCTTGACATTGCTACAATACTTCCCACTCGCCTTAGTGGAGATGCACTAGCATATTAGCTGTCCTTATCACCAAATGTACAGCAAGACTATGAAGGATGTACGGTGAGGCTAAATTATGTTTTTGGGAGAAAGGAATGTCTGTTGCACTTCCAGACATTTGTAAATGCACGACAGGGCTTGCCCAGGGAACCATTTGCGTTTTTTGCTGCAAAAATCACAAGACTGGTTCTGGAGGCATTCCCCAACTATGGTGATAGAGCTATTGCCATGGAACGCTTCAGAAGATTTGCTGCTGGTTTAGACCCCACTCTTGGAGCAAAATGTCATGAGCATGGTGCAACTACACTGGAGGAGGCCTTAGCCGCTTTGAAACTCCTTTCTCCACCGGTTTCATCATATGCAACCACGCAGCCTGCCACTCCCACACCACAAGGGGAGCCCCTTCTAGCTATGGTTTCCACCACGCATGAAAGCCCTCGTCCTGATCCATCTGCTGGTGTAATGGATGCTGTCTCGCAGCTCTCAAAAGGTGTTCAAGCCCTCAGACTTCAAGTTACTCAACTGAGACAAGACTATAGCCATTCCACTAGTCACCGTTCTCCTCATGCTGAAACCTCCAAACGTGAGTACCACCCTCCAGCTGACCAGAGGGGTGAGCGTGGCAGGGACAGACATCGGCGCTCTCCATCTTTTTCTCCAGACCGTGGTTCCCACTCCTTCGCTGCCGACCATCAGAGATCCAATTGGTCGCATTGTGGTCATCCCCGTCTCGGATACGCTCCTGGTCAATGCAACAGGCGCTACTCGCCTACTCCTGCATCTTCACCACATCGTCGACAGGATCCTCATGCTAACACCAGTCAAGGTTTTTCCAGGCACCACAGCACTGGTGCGCGCTACTCCTCTGCACCTTCATCTTCACCCAATCGTCGACCTGACCCATATTCAACTGGCAGCCAGGAGCGCTTCGGGGCGCTACAGCCCGGACAGGCGTCACTCTCCGCTTGGATTCAAGACAAATTCACCGCAATGACTCCTGCCAGCACACCTCCTACTCTTCTCCATATGGTTCGACTGCACCAAGGTATGACTCACACCAAGCCTACTCTGCTAGGGAGGGACACCCATCGCTCAGAGAGAGTAGCCATCATGTGAGCTTTGGTGTAGACAATTATGTGCAGGGAAACTACTCAGCAGATGCTGAGGGCCAAGTGTTTGCTGCTACTGGTGATGAGGTCCCACAGCAGGTGATACCATCTGCACACAAAAAAACACACGTTATGTAATGGCTGTCATTGAGAACATTGCTCCAAAGGTTTACCTAGATACAGGTTCAGACATATCGCTAATCAGTGAAGCCTTTAGGATGTCTATCCCATCTCTGAGAATTAAAGCTATGTAACACTCTGAACTTCTTCCTATTTAGATGTTCTTGGCACACTTTCTATTAACATCAGACTAGGTAGTGAGCAATTTACCCACACTGTTCACATTTTCAGGAACGTTAAACAACCTGTGATCTTAGGTTTGGACTTTCTACTTGCACATTATGCAGTTGTAGATTTGAGGGAAGGTTTTTTTAAGGTAGGCAGCTCAACTAGCCTTCCCTCTCCTGCGTGTTACTAATGCTGCCCCTTTGAGTTGCAATCCTGTTGTTGTCCCTGCTATGTCACAGATGACTGTTTTGGCGAAGGTGCAGCCCACAATTGGGGTACCAGATCTTGAAGCCGACTACACAGGTATCCTAGGGCCAGGCCCCCCTACTTTTCAGGGTTTGTTAGCCGCACGCACACTTGCTCCTGTGCGGGCAGGGCTGACTTATCTCAGAGTAATGAACCCGACTACGGCTGACATACAGGTACCATGTGACACTAGGCTGGGTGACTTTCACCCTGTGGGCAACACAAGTGAGGATAACAACTTAATACCTGAAGCAGATGTAGCCACAGTTACTGTGCTAATCAACTCCTCCTCTCATCAGAAATTGCCTGATGTTGACCTAGGTCAGTAAACACTTACTGACAAACAGTAACAAAGGCTTAAGGCTTTGCTGTCGACCTACAGTGATGTTTTTAGTGCCCATGATCAAGACTACGGACGTACCACACTAGTCAGGAACAGTGTCAGGACCACAGATACTTCCCCTATCAAACAAAGAGCATACAGAACCTCACCTAACATCAGAGCAGAGATAGACAGACAAGTACAGAAGCTGCTTTCTAACAATGTCATTGAAGAAAGTTGTAGCCCCGGGTCGTCCCCTGTTGTATCAGTAAGAAAGGAAGATGGCAGCTAAAGGTTATGTGTTGATTATAGAAAACTGATTGCAGCCACCATCAAAGACTCATACCCTCTACCACACCCTGCAGCGGCCCTTGACAGCCTGTAAGGTGCATGCTGGTTCAGCACAATGGACAGGTTGGGGAAGAGAGTTCCAAAGTCGGGGTGCTGTTCTTGAGTAGGCTCTGTCACCGAAGGTTTTAAGTTTGGATGGTCGGACGGTCAGAGTGAGAGTGGAGGAGGATCGGAGGGTGCGGGAGGGGCGATGGGGGATGAGGAGGTCAGACAGGTAGGGCGGGGCCAGGTGGTGGAGAACTTTGAAAGTCAGGAGGAGGATTTTGAATTGAATACGTTGTTTGATGGGGAGCCAGTGGAGAGTGAAGAGAATGGGAGTGATGTGTTCACGAGACCGGGTGTGAGTGAGAAGGCGTGCAGCAGAGTTTTGGACCATTTGGAGTCTATGGAGGGAATGAGAGGGGATGCCAGTGAGGAGGGAGTTGCAATAGTCTAGACGGGACAAGATGAAGGCATGGATAAGGGATTCAGCAGCAGGGGGGGACAGGCAATGTCAGATTTTGGCGATGCGGCAGAGGTGGACTTAGGAGGTCTTGACAATGAAGCTGACATGGGGACCAAAGGGGAGGGTTGGCTCCAGGATAACACCAATATTGCAGGCCAGGGGGGAGGAAGTGATGGTCGAGGTGTCGATGGTGAGTGAGATGGGTCCAGTTTTTTTGAGAGTGGATTTGGTGCCTATGAGGAGGAGCTCTGTTTTGTCACTATTGAGTTTGAGGGAGTTGTGGGTCAGCCATGTTTTTATTGTAGAGATGCAGGATTCGAGTTGGGTGACGGGAGGATTTTGGGTGGGTTTGGAGGTGATGTAGATGTGGGTGTCGTCAGCGTAGCAGTGGAAGTCCAGGTTGAGGTTGCGGATGATTTGACCAAGGGGGAAGAGGTAGCAGATGAAAAGAAGGGGGGCGAAGACTGAGCCCTGAGTAAAGATGTTCATAGAACCAAGTGCAAGTACTAACAATCACTAGGCTAACCCATTCCCCGTGTACAGCAGCTACTGCAGTTGCTATACAATTAAGTACTATGAATAAGTGGAATGTAGATAAAGTGTGTACAATAAGTGCGTTCATTAAGTGCCAGGACGTAAAACATACAATAGTGGCTGGAAGGGGCTGGGTGGCTATGCAGAGTCGAGGTGGACTCTGAACAGGTGAATTTTGAGTCTTTTGCGGAAGCTGGTGAGCGACTCTGCGATCCTGACATCGGCAGGGAGCTTTTTCCACCACTGAGGTCCCAAAACAGAGAAGAGTTTTGACTTTGCTGATCGACCTCTGCTTGCTCATAGCGATGGCGGTACCAGACGTTCAGCTGAGGTAGTTAAGCGGAGGGATCGAGCTGGGGTGTGTGGCTTGACTAACACTTGGAGGTAGGTAGGGGCAGTTCGATTGACCGCCTTGTATGCCAGTACCATCATCTTGAATCTGATGCGAGCTACTACAGGGAGCCAGTGGAGGTCCCGGAAGAGGGGGGTCACATGGTGGGAGGCAGGGAGTCCAGCAAGGAACGAGTTGCAGTAGTCGAGGCAGGAGATGACCAGCGCTTGGACTAGAAGCTGAGCTGCTTCTCTTGTAAGGAAGGGCCGGGTCCTACGGATGTTGCAAAGTGCAAATCTGCAGGATCGGGCCACCAAAGTTTGGCCATCGAAGTTTGCGGTGCAGCTGATTGTTGAGTGTCATACCGAGGTTTCTTGCAGTTGGAGAAGGAGATACAGTGATGTTCTCAACAGTGACCAGTATGTCCATGGGCCCTATTTTAATGGTCTGAAACACAAGTGAGAAGTGCCAAACGCAAGTAGCTTTGTGGGCGGTTCTATGCGATGTTGCTATTTTACAGGCAGATAAATGACTCATGCGCACCGCGCAAATCTAAAAATGGTTGGTGTGAAGTAGCCTAATTACCCGTAGGTGTGGTTTGGGCGTAACTTGCAATAAACCAATGAGGGTGCCATCTCCCATCCTCTTTAAGAGCCATGAGCGCATTTGAATCTGACGAGTTGATATTTTGACAGCGCATTTGCAGTATCCAATGAGACAGATGCATGACCATGTGAATTTCAAACGGCTCAGTTTATGGTAAAATAATATGGCCTAATTCACACATGGAATAGCATTTTCTTCCACAACTTCAGAAATACAGAGTCCTCAAATCAATTTCTGCAAAGAAAACTTTACACACATATTATATGCGGTAGCTGTGGTTCTATTTAATGATGTACGCAATACATCAACAAACATTGTTACTTACCAGTATTGTATGCATTATCATTATTGACTTGTGTTCCTAATATGCATGTGTCCCCCCATTAACATACATTGCCATGGACTGTATTATGCGTTACGTGTTTATTTTACGCGTGCCCGCATTCATTCATTCTTTTTAACACTCACTCGCGGTAAAACAATGTTTTCTCATGATCAAATAATCATCAACCCTAAAAGCTATTCTTTCCCAAATAATTTACCAAGAATGTGTGGCTAGGTAAATGAGAGAAACAAAAGCGCAAGTGGTTTCTGAAACTGCAAAATAGCACCAGGGAACGTTTGCACCAGAACCCGCCTCCTCCTTTCGCTGAACCGCCCCTTGGGGCGCAAGATCATTCCCTAATCTACCGACGCGTGGCGCAGGAGGGGAAAGAACGCTCTGCACCAGTTGAAAACTACCAACGACACATGCGTCAGTGTAGAAAGTCAATTGCGCTGGGCCCCAAGTGTAGGCAATCTTTCCCTGGCATTAGGAGGAGCTTGAGGTTGCTTGTTGAGGTTAAGCCTCAGTTGACGGGCAGTTGTCCAAGTGCTGACGTCTGCCAGACATTCAGATATGCGTGTTGCAATCAGGGCTTTGCCAGAGGAAGGGAAAGAGAGAAATAGCAGAGTGTCGTCAGAGTAGCAGAGATAGGAAAAGCTGTGTTATGTAATTACAGAGCCCAGAGATCTGGTATAGAGGGAGAACAGAAGAGGCCCCAGTACAGAGCCTTGAAGGACACCAGTGTCAAGAGTGCAAGGTTTGGACAAGGAGCCATTCCATGTTACCTGATATGTGCGATTTGTCAGGTAGGATGTGAACCAGGAAATGGCAGATTCAGCAATGCCAAGTTCGGCGAGAGTGACAAGGAGGATCTGGTGGTTCACCGTGTCAAGTGCTGCGGACAGGTCGAGGAGAATTAGAGCCGATGAGAGGAACGAGGCGTCGTAGAAGTCACGAAGGGGACCTGGAGGAAGGTAGATCACCACAATGAAGAGCTTGATAGGAAGGTTGTCAGTGACAGCGTGGAGTTCAAAAGCAGATCTGGCCAAGTGTTCTAGTGGAAGGAACTGGTAGGACCACTTCTGCGAGATGAGGTCCGGTCCCTCCCCCTCGCCCCGATGGTCTTACGGTGTGTGAGAATGAATAGACGGTGGAGAGGGTAGCAGGAGTAACAGAGTTCTCTGGAGTGATCCAAGTCTCTGTCAGGAAGTGGAAGGTCATGAGGGATGCGTAGGCCGAAATGGTGTCTGCCTTCTTGACCGCTGATTGGCAGTTCCAGAGTCCTCCCATCACTTCAAAGTCAGTGTAGGTAAGGGTCGGTGGATTGCACAGATTGGATGGGTTGCTGCGCCGAGCAGAGGATCTATGGTGGCGTCTTCTATGAGTGGAAAGCCTGACGATGAGTGAAGTAGGACACCTAGCTACATTAGGGTGGCTTCCCTGGGCTTCCTCAAGGGACTCCCACAGAGAGACTCCCTTAGTCTTTGTTTCCCAGGTCCTGACACTACAGCTGACGCTAACAATAGCTAGCCTTTAAATTCACAAGGTATCTCAGGCAGCCTTAGCTCCGCCCAGCCATCAAGCCTATTGTTGTCACATTGTTGTCACCTTGTGACTGAAACTAGCATCAACAACCTCTTACTATCACCAACAACAACAACAGCAGCAAAAACCAACACAGCAGCAACAGGGTTAAAGTTAGTACAACCAATTATAATGCTAAACACTAGAGTTCTTAGTTTCAAGGCTCACCTACAGCCAGATATGGGACAACCAATGACGGATTACCGCATGGGCAAAGTGGGCACATGTCCAGGTTGCGCCTGAGTATGTGGGTTGCGCCCATGAAAAATGTGCTAAATCTTCTCTGCCAATGCCAAACAGTTTATTCTGCCATTGACTCGTTTGGTGTTTGGTGGATTGGATGATTGGAGTTTGAAGAAACAAGACATATTGGCAATTAAACAATTCATTCATTTTACAAACAGGAGCCTCAGTAGTGTGTGGAAGAACCATACACAGCCACAACAGCCTGGCAACTCCTCCTCATGCTGGTCACCAGCCTGGTCACACACTGCTGTGGGATGGCATCCCGTTCTTCAACCAGCATTAGTCAGCCAACGTGGTTGTGTTTGTCACTCTGGCACGAACAGCACGCCCAAGCTGATCCCACAAGTTTTCAATGGTGTTGAGGTCAGGACTGCTAGCAGGCCATTCCATCCTCTCCACTCCCACATTCTGGAGGAAGTCCCTGATAAACCCCGCCCTGTGGGAGCGAGCATTGTCATTTTGGAGGATAGAGTTTTGTTCCAGACTGTGGAGATATGGGAATGCCACTGGTTGCAGAATCTCATCTCTATATCTCTGCATTGAGATTGCCTCCAATGATGACAAGCCTTGTTTTTCCAGTGAGGGAGATGCCCCCCCACACCATCACACTGCCTCCACCAAAAGATGTTATTCTATCGGTGCAGCAATCAGCATAGCGTTCTCCGCGTCTTCTTCACACTTTGACGCTACGATCCAACTGCCGTAGGCAGAATCTGGTCTCATCACTGAACATAACGTTCCTCCACATGTTTAGGTTCCAGTGCATGTGTTGCCGACACAGCGCAAACGGGCCTGATGGTGAAGGGCAGTCATGGCAGGACTCCTGGCAGCCCTATGAGACCGGAGATTGGCTGCCTGTAGTCTGTTCCAGATTGACTGGGCAGAGAGCTGTCGTCCATATCGTCCTGCAAACCTTGACTGCAAATCTGAAGACAGCCTACAGTGCTGACAGGGTGATGAAATGGTCTTCTCGGGGTGTCGTCTTCTTGGGACGTCCACTTCGCGGCCTGTCTTTGACATCCCCCGTTATATGGAACTTGGCCTTCAGTTTGGAGAGGGTACTAGTGCTCACTCCAAATAATGCCACAACTTGGGTTTTGCGGAACACCAGCTTGAAGTTGCCCAATCAGGTGCCAATCAGGCACCTGATTGGCAGCACCTGGGGGGGTACCAGAAGCTCAAAACAAGTGTCAATAGCAACAGCAAAATAACCTGTTTCGCTATGGCAGAAAGGTTTTGGCTAATTTTTCATGGGCGCAACCCACATGAGCAGCGGGGTGCAACCCACATGAGCAGTGGGATGAGCAGCGCTGCTGCTCATCCCACAAATGCAAGTTCCTTACAAATGGGGCACCATTTGAAAGGGAACTAAACAGGCTTTCCAACGGTATAAGATTTATTGCCAAAAACATTGTTGCCACAGAGAAATAATCTACCAAACACAAATGTCCTTACTTTTTGTGCTAAGTTTATATATATATATATATATATATATATATATTTTTTTTTATTTTAATCAAAAAAAATTAAAATGGCCAATGTCATGAAAGGATTTAAATGTTTTCGATTTGCAAAATAAATACATCACATTTAAAAAAAATAAAAGTTTCCATACCAACCGATTTTCGTTTCTACACATACCAAATTAACAAGGGGGAATCCTATGCCACACAAACGTTTTATAGAAAATGAACGATTTTTTTTTAAAATTGATTCCCGAGTTTGCTTTACCAATGATGTGAGTATTACGAATAGATTGTCTTCATATAAAAAAAAACTAAAGTAATGTCGTCAAACTTTTCCTGGTAGTACCCCACGGGAATACATGAAAGCCTCGACAAGTTAGATTGGTAGTGATTTCCACCTGTTGAAATTGATTTATTTTCATTTTGAAAGAAACAACACATGGCAGCAATGGAAAACGCCATCTCTCATTCAATGAAAATCTGGTTTCCAGGACAACGTGACGTTTTCACTTTAGTACTCTATTTCACAGAGAAAATAGAGAAGTGGGTCGGCAAAGCGTAAACGAAAGAAAGAAAAAGACACTAAATATACTGCCCTGGTAGGCCACAACAAATACCGTCAATCTCAACATTTTTTAACAAAAAACGGGAACAAGGTGACGAAATTCGTTCAAGGAAGTCATTAGGTGCTTTTAAAGTCATGATATTAACCTAAAAGATTCCATGTTCTGCCGTCAAGACGAGCGGCTTGCACTATGCATGCCCGCAGCCGCGGGGTTAGATAATCTCTCTCTCTCTCTCTCCAGTACGACCACACAGGTGAGAGCTTTCATTGGACTGTGCTCCTACTACCATAGATTTATCAAAAACGTTTCTGTCATGGCAGACCCCCTTCACACGCTCACACAGAAAGAAGCATTATTCACATGGACTGATGTATGTGAGGATGCGTTTCAGTCAATGAAACATGCTCTAACGCACCCTCCTTTTACGGCACACCCCATCTTCACACGATCTTTCTTGCTGTACACGGATGCTTCACAGGGCGACAATGGCTCTGTGCTTGCTCAACGACAAAGCCACAAAGAATGTGTTATAGCATATGTGAGCCACACACTCAGACCTCTGGAGAGGAAATGGTCTACCTTTGACCGCGAGCTCTGGGCAGTTGTTTGGCAATTTCCTGTCTTGCAGTTTTTTCACGTGGTCACAGATCATAAGCCCCTCATGAATCTGAGGAAAGCCCCGGTGGATAATGACCCGACTGGCAGACGTAGCCGCTGGATACTGGAACTTGATGTGTATGATTACAACCTCCAGCACAGAAAAGGTAAACAACATGCCAATGCAGATGCCATGTCCAGACGTCCATGCCCCGAGACACACAACAAGGCTGTTCAGTGTCTCATCTCTTCCATCACCTCGACAGACGGGGATGATAACACCACCTCAGATATTCCTGAAATCAGTCACACACTGTTTATTGATTCAGAAAAACTACAAGAACAGCAAAGTGAGGATGAGTGCCTGAGTGCAGTGATTTCATGGCTAGCGGACAATGCTCAGAGACCACCAATAGGTCGCCTGAAATACTCTTCTCCCATACACTCATGACAGAGAAAACCCTCATGAGTGTCCCAGATTGACGGTTCCACATGAAATCCTCTGCAGGAAGGTAAAGAGAAGCCCACACTATTACGTGGTGGCCGCTGCCTGTCCAGCAGCGTACCCGTTGAGAACATTTACAACAAAAGTGGTTTTGGGTGCTCTCAGCCAATTTATATCCATCTTTGGTATCCCAAAAACCATTCAAAGTGACCAGGGGTCAAATTTCACGTCGCATCTGTTTGCACAGGTATTAAAATTGCTGCGCATCAGACATAATCAGTCCTCTGCATATCATGCGCAGAGTCAAGATGCACTTAAAAGGTTTACCTTGGTTATTGCTTGCAGCAAGAGAGGTCACTCAGGAGAGCCTTGGTTTTAGTCTTAGTGAGCTGGTGTTTGGTCACACTGTAAGGGTGCCGTTAGCGGCTTTTCAGGAGGATTGTCTTGAGGGTGAGCCGCCAAAGAATTTAATTGAATATATGGTTTCAAACAGCGTCTGTATGCCACAACGGAGCTAGCGAAAAAGAAACTAGCTGGGGCACAAAAGAAAATGAAACTTCGTTATGACCGTCGGCTGAGCGGCGTGTTTTCAGTCCGGGTGACCAGGTTCTGGCTTTGTTTCCACTGGTCAGTTCTCCCTTTCAGGCCAAGTTTATGGGGCCATATACGGTGGTAAAGCAGCTGTCCGTCGAAAATTTCTTAGTGTCTACTCCAGAGCGTCGTAAACATCATCAGCTTTGCCATGTGAATCTGTTAAAGGCATATCATGTGCTGAGCATGGTCCAGTTGCAGAGTTCGCTCATCCTGTTTGTGTTATTAACACAGCTACAGTTGAGGATGATGCGTTTTGTGAAGACGGGTTGCCTAACCATGACTTAGCGTTGTTGACTGGTCGGCTTAAGAATTCTGAGGCATTAGCAGATTTAAATGGCATTTTGGATCATCTGTCTGGGCCGCAGCGAGCTGAGTTAGTGGGGCTTATGCAGGGGTATCCCTGCCTGTTTGGTGATGTTCCTTCACGTGCAAATGTTTGAGCATGATGTTGATTTCGGAGATGCAGAGACAATAAGACAACGGTTTTATCGGGTTAGACATGATAAGCGTACGTTTATGGATGCTTAAGTCAGTTAAATGTTAAAAAATGGCATAGCAGAACTGTCATCTTCCAGCTGGGCGTCGCCTTGTTTGCTTGTGGCGAAATCTGATAATACTCTTTGATTTTGTTCTGATTTCAGGAAAGTTAACAGCATTACTAAACCTGATTAATTTCTCTTACCACGCATGGATGACTGCGTTGATCAAGTTGGCGCTGCAGAATATATAAGCAAATTTTATCTCTTGAAAGGCTATTGGCAGCTCCCTTTATCCAAGATAGCACGCGAAACTGCAGCTTTTATTACTCCATCTGGGCTGTATTCGTACTGTGTCATGCCGCTTGGTTTGCGTAACGCACCCGCTACATTTCAGCGTTTAATGAATAAGGTGGTGGGGGGTCTAGACGGCTGTGCTGTTTATCTAGATGATGTGGTATATTCTGACAATTGGTCTGACTACATTGAGCGTGTCCGAACACTATTTGTTTGCTTGGCAGAGGCTCACCTTACTGTTAATCTAGTCAAGTGTGAGTTTCTGAAGGCAACAGTGACATACCTTGGTCAGCAAGTGGGGCATGGTGAGGTGCGTCCTCTGCTGGCTAAAGTACAGGCCATCAAACAATATCCTCAGCCAGTGACAAAAAAGGAAGTGATGAGTTTTTTTGGGGTTGGTGGGCTACTACCGGGGGTTTTGTAGGAATTTTTCTACTGTTGTAGCTCCACTGACTGAGGTGTTAAAAAAGACTAAAGTATACGTGGACTCCAGCTTGTCAAATGGCATTTGAAACTGTGAAGGCGATTCTATGTGATGCTCCTGTCCTGGCTGCTCCACGCATGGAGGTCCCATTCAAGATGCAGGTTGATGCCGGTGCCACGTGGGGGCAGGTGGGGTATTGTTGCAGAAGGATGCCTTTGGTATTGATAGACCTGTGAGGAAATTTAATAAGCACCAATTAAACTATTCTGTAGTGGCAAAGGAGGCGTTCGCTCTGGTGTGGTCATTACAACAGTTTGAAGTGTATGTTGGTTGTGGGCCTGCGGTGGTGTATACAGACCATAACCCATTGACATTTTTGAACTCACTCCAATGTCCAAATCAGAGGCTGATTAGATGGTCGTGGTTCCTCCAGGCCTATACTTTAGACATACGGCACATAAAAGGCAAAGACAATGTAGTGGCAGATGCAATGTCAAGGGCCCCGCACCAGTGAACATTTTGCTGTGCTCGTTCTTGTCCCTTTGTTTGCTTCAGGGTACCAGTTGCTGAGCCAAGGCAGGACTGTGGAAAGGGGGTAATGTGTGGTTTGGATAAATTGTTAGGATTTGTATATAGTGTGTGTGTATATAGAGGGGTAGGCTTATGGAGACTATGGTGTTAGTAGTGGCCAGGGGTCCTGTGGGGACCCTGTCTTTATGGGGGGGCGGGGGGTTACGGCCCCATGCAGGGCTATGTTTTGTCTTGCAGGTCAGGCTGATTGGAGACACTGGATGATTGGGGATTGACGACAGCTTCAGTGTCCTCCACTCCCTTATAAGCTGTGCCAACCTGCCAGTCTGTTGTCCTTTCCACCCTGATAACATGTTTTCTTTTTACTTCTCACAGGTTAATAGTCCCTGTGTTAAATTAGCTTTTGTTATGTAGGTTTTGGTTAGCGGCACATTTTGGTATAGTTGAACTTTGTTTTTGATAAATAAATATTCTACTGGCTAAAACTATGCGTGGCTTCTATATTTGTTGTGGTCCAAGAACCGACCATAACAACAAACACCTGCAACCTTTCAAGTTGTCCTTCCTGCAGCTCTTATTCCACAGCATTGTCGGGATTGCATTGCAATACACTTAGTGGACATTTGAGTGCAGAGCGCACACTGCAGAGAGCCGGGCGCATTTGTGATTGGCCATACATGACCCGTGACATTAGCAAGTTTTGTGTTGAGTGCTTACCATGTCAAACACGCAGTTCCCCAGCTCCACACGAAAGAGCCCAATTGCATCCGATCCAAGCAGAGAGACCATTTCAAAAGATTGCTGCAGACATCACTAAGCTACCTATCACTACACAAGGCAACAGGTATGCGCTACTTGTAATGGACTATTTCACACCCTATGTAAACCTTTTCCCACTGAAAGACCAGTGTGCCATAACTGTTTCAAAGTGCATTTTTGAGGACTATATAAGGCAACATAGTTTACCAGAGTCAATTCATACAGACCAAGGCCGCCAGTTTGAGTCAGACCTCGTTAAGCATCTGTGCGGTTTGCTTGGCATTAACAAAACGCGTACCTCACCGTACCATGCCCAGTCAGACGGTATGGTGGAGCGATAGAACAGGACATTGAAGGATCAGCTTTGTAAATGCATATCACAAAGTGGGGGTAAATGGGACCAGTACTTGCCACAGTTTGAGCTTGCCTATAACTCCAGTGTCCATTCAAGTACAGGTTTCTCTCCGTTCTTCCTTGTGCATGGGAGAGAACCGAACTTGTCTCTGGATGTCATGTTGAACTGCAGTCCAGCTGTGACGACTTCAACACCTGGAACGCCAGCAGTGTATGCCCAAGACCTCAATGCACGCTTGTCACATGATTTCAGGGATGCAGCCCTCAAATCTGCTGTGTCCAAACAGCATCAAAAGACTCAATTTGACAAAAAGACTGTGTTCCACCCTCACCAGCCAGGGGACCTTGTTCTGTTGGATGATCCAGCACAAAAAGAATGGATAGAGATGGACAACCAGGTGTCACCTATGAGATCACAGATCCAAGGAGTGAACGATCACGTTCATAGGTTGTTCAACATAGACTAAAATCCTACAAAGGGACTCTTCCAACTACCCCAGTTGACAGTCAGTCGCCCTCAAGGCCGTCTGAGACGGGCACCTCAGAGACATCAGTCCCCCCCTCACTGCTTTGTCAGGGGCCTTGCCTTTTCACCCTCCTACCCCTCATCTGCCTTCAAGAGCTAAGAGGAAGCTCTTGCCTGCTACTGACAGTACTGCCGCACAGCGCAGTGCTCCCCCTTCCCCTCAATCGTCCGCCCCTTTCCCCCTCCGCAACTGATGGATGTTCCATGTCTCCTCAGGAGCCTCTGCCTGTCACGTCCCGTTGTGGACGCACGGTTAGCCAACCGCCAAAGTACAGGGACTGTTACTTAGTGTAATTTAGGGGGTTGGACCATTTATAGGTTGTGTTTATTGTGGGGGTACTGTGAACTTCTGTTACATCGTTTATGTGTACCTACCTTGGGTCAAAATGTTTCGTATTTCAAATCCACTTGAATATCTTTAGCAGGAATGTTTTGTTTTCTACATCTTTTTAGCATCAGTATGTTCGGGTTCCTGTGTTGCTAAAGTGCTGACTTTGAGATGTGATAGTTACGTTACTGTGTTTCAACAGATTCCTTGAAATGGGGACATTTCTATTTGTAGCAGGGGAATTCTAACCTTGTAGTTTGCATTATTTGCATTGTTTTCATTTGCATTGTCCTGTTGGGATTGATTCTTTTGTTGTTCGGTAAATACGTTTTCGGGAAGCATTGGAATGGAGGGTGTTGCGATGAGAGAATATTTGTTCCGGCCCATATTTTGTTTTGGGGGGACAGTTGAGTGGGGGGAGCAATTGAAGAGATTCACTGAGCACATGAGGTACTGTGTTGCCGTGTTGGTTTTAATTAAAGAGAATATCGCCGACAGCTGTATTCATTATTTATTGTAACCCCCATGTTCCCACAATCCCGGAGTGACCGGAGGGCGCTACCAGAGCAGAAATAAGGGTTACACAGGGACTTTGTTCTTTTTAGTATTCATTGTAAACTTTGTAGTAAGTTTCATTGCCTGTTGCACGCCAATAAGATGACTACTGAGCACCTCAATCAAGCGGTATATCTTTCCTGCAATGAGACTGAAGCGCAAAATATAATCTCTCAACATTCTCTATTCACCAAAAGACAGCCCCATCGTTAATCACGATGATCAGAAAACGAGGCTGATCTATTTAGACGAAAAGAACATCCGTCTTAAATGGCACGGAATTATGCTCTCAGAGTATTGGCGTAAGAAACAAATCCAGAGGGGGTTGAGATTCAACAAGAAACCCACACTCGGCAACCAAGATCCCGAATTCATAAAGAAGTGGGAGCAAATTCTGAATAAGTGCTCAATGGAGTTAACCTTGCTGATTATTGAACAAACTAAGAGTGACGCTGAAAAAGTAATGACTGAGCTACGGGAATTGAAAACCATAATGAACCCTTTAGATACCTCACAGCTCACCAAATTGGAAAGTGATTTAAAATCACAACTGACTAAATTGGAAGACGAACTAAAACCCTTCAAAATAAAGAAATACGAAAGAGAAAGCGAGGACTACAGAAGAGGATCTGTGTACAACTGGAATAGGAATGATCATGTCAAACGGAGCCGGAGACCAAAGCACAGAGGCCAATATGATGGAGGATGGAGACAGACAGAACGACATCGGGGACTGCTCCTCACCAGCGAGGCCGAAACGAGTGACCAAGGGAAAACCAGCGAGCCCTCCTCCACTGATGGGTCTTTTTTAGGGAGAAGAGGTGGCTACAAGCAAAGAAAAAAACGAGGAGGGGCAAGAAGAGACCGAGACCCAAACCGCATAAAGCAGAGCCTGTATCGGACCCAGATACAGGCGATTCAAATTTCTGATTACCCTTTGACGACCCCACAATTGTGTGTATAGTCGAGGACTGTCTTTCGTCCTGACGAATAAAGCAAATGCATTTAAATTAAAAGTGGATTAAACCAATATGTAAGACTTCTGGAGGCTATGTTACAAATCCTTTGAATAAGTTTAAGAACACGTCTACTTTTATGCCCCCTGACTTCCCAAATGCCACTTTGGCTACTTTTAGCAAACTGGTGGAGGAAGACCTGGACAAAACGATTAAGTTTGCAAATAGAAAGAATAAGTGTAACATTAGTGAGCTAGAAAGAAATGCCCTAAGTGAATTAAAAGAGAACATTAGTAAATCAATAAAACAAACGTTTATGTGAATGAAGCTATGAGACAACTGAATAATTCCAACTTTTATGAGCAGCTGCAGCACAATCCGGTGGATAGGTACATGAGAGAGAGTGATAACCTGTTAAAAAAATGTGTAACACTCAGGATAAAAAAAAAAAAAAAAAAGTACTTTAAAGAAAATATATATTTATAAATAATTTATCGAAAAAACAAAATGTAACAAATGAATGTGTACCCGGCTAGGTTCGACTCTTGGAGCTCATGGAGATTTAATAAAACACATGACACAGAATGTTGGTAACCGGTTTTGTGTTTCAAAGTTCACTTTAGCTAATAACAAAAAACACTTGAACTTAATCAAGGAAAATTCCACAATTAAATAAAAGAAAATAGGCCTTCAATTAACAGATTAAGGTTCTCATAATTCTTAAGGTTATTCACAGTTAGTCTTAAGGGACCTTTTACCCTCCATACAACAAAATAAACATTCCCAATTTTATTCATGAATAAATTAACCAAACAAATAAAGGCACCCAACACAACACAACACATATCATGCACTACAGTTATTTGATTGGTTGTGTGTGCAGAATGTTCGAAGAGTTCTAATGTTTGCGTAGGTAGGGGAAATCCTACCACACCAGACAGCCAGGATTGGGGCCGGCCTTTTGAGGGAATTGTTTTGAGTCTTTTCAAGTTGCTCCTTTAGCTCCCCATCTTCTCTGCTCTGGCAATACGGCCTGACCAGTGGTCAGTTTTGAATCACTCCTTCTCAGCAGCAGCACATCAGATCCTCGGGGCTTGAAGTCTCAGGAAAGGTAGGTTTGGTTTTGTGTCCAGGGTTGAAAACAGAAGTTCCTCCTTCAAAAGTTCTCCTTCAATGTTTCTTTTGAAATTACTGTGTCCTGCTGTCTTTTGACTGACTCCTTTATTAGGTGATTTAGTTCACCTGGGGAAAGGGGGTATATGCCTGTTGGCTGCTGACTGCATCCAATTGGCTCAGGGGATTTGATTGACAGATGCTGACGTCCAATTTCAGCACTGTTACAAATGCATTGGAAAACAAGTGGCTAACTAGAACCAATTTGACTTCCTGATAGCTGAACATCCTGTTACACCTGTCTTTTATTTGTTACCAAAAATACATAAAAGCTTGCAAAATCCCCCGGGCAGACCCATTGTGGGGAGCAAAGACTCTTTGACAGAACACCATCATTTCCATCTTATGTTGCTGAGACTAGGGATATCTTGAAATTATTGTGTGATATTTGCATACCAGAAAGGTATTTTTTGTAACATTCAATGTGGAGAGCTTATAACTTCAACATTCCCCATTAGGGTGGACTAGAAGCCATGGACTTCTATATAACACCCGAGAATGACACTCTTCAAGTGGAATTGCTAATGTCGTTAAAAAAGTTTACTTTAAAATCTAACTACTTCATGTTTGACAAGTATTATTTACAAACTCAAGGAACAAGCATGGGATCCCCTTTTGGACCAAATTATGCTCATTTGTTCGTGGGACTGTGGGAAGATAGACACATTTTTAATAACAATTCATTTGCCGATAACATTCTGTTTTTTAAAAGATTTATTGATTACATTTTTCTAGTATTTGTGGGGTCTGAAGATGAATTGTATAAATTGAATGATTACATGAATGGAACATCCCTCGTCAAATTTCACCATGGAATTAAATTGTGAAAAAATAAATTTTTTGGACTTACTGATAACTGTGAATGTCGAAAAGAAATTGGAAACATCCATTTACAGAAAAAACAACTGATAGAAACACAATTCTACATGTGTCTAGTTTTCATCCAGATCATACAATTAAGAACATTTCTTATGGTCAGTTTGTCAGACTAAGAAGGATATGTAGCAATGAAAAATATCATGAAATTAAAGTACATGAATTGTCCCAACGTTTTATACAAAGAGGATATGATGAAACACTTATTGACCAAGCAGTTGAAAGGATGCAAAAGAGACAGAAAATTACTACTAAACCCTACACCTAAACACTCAGATAGTAGAGTGACTTTTGTGTCTGAATACTCCACTACATCAAAGTAGGTCAAACAAATTGTCAATAAGCATTGGAATCTTTTAGAATGTGACCCATGTCTAAATCATTTATCGTCACTGAAACCTCGCTTATGTTTTAAAAGAGGAAAGAATATAAGGGATATGGTGGTGAGCTTTAAATACATGGAAACCCCAAAGACTAATTGGCTTGCTCAACAAGTGTATGGAAATTATAGATGTGGGAAATGTTCACAGTGTTCCCATATACACATTTAGTCACCCACACTCAGGCAAGAAATATCACACAAAAAGAATTTATTAATTGTCTATTGACACATGTGGTGTACATGCTTAAATGCCCGTGCGGGTTGATATACATCGGTCAAACCAAACAGAATTTAAATCTGAGAATTGCAGAACATAAAGGGGCAATGAGAAATGGCAATAAGAAATGGCAATATGGATTACGCCATTGCCAGACATAAAGAAAATAACCATGGACCAGCAACCTCCCTAAAATTCATTGGCATAGAGCGAGTGATACCCAGCCCAAGAGGGGGCAACTTGATTAAACAACTTTTACGGAGAGAGGCCTACTGGATTAATGAATTAAACACAGTGGAACCCAATGGCCTCAATAAATTACAGGATTTAAGTGTATTTTTGTGAAAGTTTAAATCTTCTAGTGCTTGAGCATCTACATTTGCACATTGTTATTTATGATATGTGAGCCTGATATTTAAATGTAGCCTATCCTTGTGAAAGTTTAAATTTATATCTGCTTTAATTTGAACATTGTTATTGATATGTGAACCTTATTGTTATTTGTGATGTGTGAGTCTTGGACTGTATTGTATGTAAGCTTTCTCTGTTTTGGGACCTCAGTGGTGGAACGAGCTCCCTACCTTTGTCAGGATCGCAGAGTCGCTCACCTGCTTCCGCAAAAGACTCAAAACTCACCTGTTCAGAGTTCACCTCGACTCTGCATAGAAACCAATGCACAGCCACCATTGAATGTTGCACGTCCTGGCACTTGTACATTGCACTATTTTTTTCTTTTTTTTATTCAAGGTACTTAATTGTGTAGCATCTACAGTAGCTGCTATCATTGCTTTACACGGGGAATGGGTTAGCCTAGCGATTGTAATACTTGCACTTGGTTCTATGAACATCTTTACTGTACCGACAGCGATATATTGTTTCATTTCTTATGACAAATGTACATATTGTAACAAATGCACTTATTGTAAGTCGCTTTGGATAAAAGCGTCTGCTAAATGCCCTAAATGTAAATGTAAATGTAAGCTTGGAGTGTTGATTTGGTGGTGTCTTGCACTAATTGGTGAGGTCATGTGACCCTGTAAATCCCCTAAATCACCTGGTGGTGTCATATGAATTTGAAGAGTGAACCTGACGAAGCAACAGCGAAACATGTCGCTCACAAAATAAATATATACTTTGAAGCATATTCTTTTTACTGTTTTGTCCCCAATGGCTCTCTACACAATCCTCCAGGATTCAAGGTTTTTCTTGGCGCTCTCTGTGACCCCTCTTTCTCTCTCTCTCTCGCTCTCTCTCCCTTTTCTCTCTCTTGCCCTATTCTCCCACCCTCACTCTTTCTAGTTTCCTTTTTGGCCTTTCTCTTTCTCCCTGATCTCTCTCTCACCTTATCTCTGTCTCACTCCCTTTGTGTCTGTCTTTCTCTCTTCCTGTTTTCTCGCCCGCTCCCCTCTCGTTCACTTTTGCCTCCCTCTCTCTCTTTGTTCGAGGTGACCCAAGTGAAAGCCTGTAAACCGTTACCTCATTTTAAAAAGCTTATGAAAAACGACCTTCTCATGAACTTGGGATGAACCCCCTCATCCCGACCTCCAGCCCACCCCAAAACAAATCCTGCCCTAAGACGGAACTGACCCGGACAGTTTTGTGCTCAGGAATGTTTGCGGTCATGGGAGGGGAGCTTTGGCAGTAGCAGTCTCAGTAAGGCAACGCATTCTTCAACACTTCTAAGGTTCAGAGTTAGATTCCCACCCATGTTATGAACACTGTCGCAGTATTCTGCCGAGCTTTGAATAAAAGCAGCCACCAAATTACATTTATCTGTTCAAAAGCCATCTATACCTCGGCAGGATTCTGCTGAAATTCGTTGATGTATTTTTTTAAACAAAGCTTTACACGAAAAAGCGTGAAAAGGCTTTTTATTTAAGGGCATGATGTGTTGAATGAATGAAGGTGTTCCATTTTGTTCAGAGTGGTATTACTGTAGATATGAGACGGTAGAACGTACATCCCGGATTCACTTAAGGCTTCTATCCTTTCAGGAAACGTAAATTGGCTAATTCAAACGTTGTGCCCTTTCTTAGAAAAGTGCAAGGCTAGGGAACATCCAACATTAAACAATTTAGTTGTTTAATGTTTAGTTTATTTTTCTGTATTCTTTCCTTTCACAACTGTGGCCGCTGTTAGCTGTTGATGTGTGAAGGGAAGGGCTGTCATTCAGCCATAATCAACCTGCCTGCGTACGCAGAGGGTCGGGGTGCAGGAGGAGATGCTGTGCTGACTGACTGCTGACTGACATCACAACACTGTGTGTGTGTGTGTGTGTGTGTGTGAGTGTGTTTGTGTGTTTTCTTGAGTAAAAAGAGACCCAGGGCAAAATACCTGTTGGAGCCATTACTGCGTCTACGAGCATTGTATAGCTTTAAAAAGCAATTGAAAATAGTCGCCATTCATGTTTTTATCCAGGGGAAGAGATGCACGTGTTCTAAAGAATAGGGGGGATTTATTCCCCCCCCCCCCCCCCCATATAACTATGCCTATGTGTGACAGGCCTCTCATTAGCACCTGCTCACACACTGGCATCCATCACTCACTTGAGCTAATTAGCCCTTGCTGCTGCTTTAAGGTGTTACTAAAGACTACGAAACACACCCGACAATCTATAGAAAGACAGTGATGAGGGGGGTTGGTGGTGGTGGGGAGAGAGTGGGATGGGAAAGGGTGTTCTAATACTAACCAATGATTTGATTCCGTTACTGCTGCCCTCCCTTTCTTCCTCAATTCACCATCAGGACGTGCATCAGGTCCCACTGCTACAGACCATCATGAGCAGAATCATAACCTTTCAAATCTCAGTAGCAAGATAAAAAAAAAAACTTTTTATCTTTAAAAACTAAACCTATAATTTATTCTTAACCCTCAAAGCACACAGCTCTGTCGGGACGGATGGATGTGAAATAATGTTTTGAAATTTTATGTTACACAGACAGGCTATATACTAACTGTACTAATTCTAAGTTACTTCTAAGTTGTGGTTAGATCCTAAATACACAATATTTGACTATGGAATGGACTGAATTTCGACAGAGAGGTTACTTTATGGTCACTGTCTGAGCTGTTGCTTCTCACTCAAGATCACAAACAACGTGAGACCTATAGCCCATTTTAAGAAACTCACATCATTGCTGACCTTGCTGGAAGGCCCAGCCACGTTCACACTCACCTGTCATAACAGCGTGTTCGCACAATGTTTATTTATGCTCCCCAACAACTGGCTTGATTGACAGGTGAGACTTCAGCTGGCCTGGATAATTAATGGCCTGAAATCTCTCGAGTTCCATCCCCCTTGGGCGTTCTGTTTTTAACTTTTATCAGGAGAACAGAGAGAGGCGCGTTATCTCCATCCCCCGTCTGTCTTCTGCCCCCCTCCCCCCCCCTTCGAGACGGGGAGATGCTAGGACACTCAAACACCCCGTCATCTGCATATCTATTGATCATCGCCTGAACCATCGCTCAAAACACTCCAAAACATGCTTTTCATCTCACTCACATGCATCTCTGACTCTCATCATCCACTCACACTGGGATTATTCGGTCTTCTCCTCCGTCTCTCACGTCCCCCTCCTTGTTCTCTCTCTCTCCATCAGTCTCATGCCAGCTGAGGCTGCTTCAACCAGCCATCATCGACACTCACTCCCACCCTGGGATTCTTTTGTCTTGATTATTACTCTCGTCCCCACTCAAGAGTACCCGTTGAGTACCCACAAGCTCTGGGAAAGCAGCATGCACATGGGCCAGCCTGGGCTGCTTATTTGGCTCAGGGTTTTTGCTAAGGCAGCTTTACAAATTCCTCCCCCCCAAATTGCTTTAAAACGTTTTAATGAGATTCTAACTGAAATGCATGTTCAAAGAAACATAACAATTTCATCGCTATGCTACCAAAATGCTAGCCACCTCGGGTATGTCTTCATAATTTGCATTTTTGCATTAAAGTGTGGAAACGCATATTATGCCGTGTGTTTTGTACATTTTAAGAATGTTTGTGGCTAGGTGCCATGTATTGGTCTTATGCATGTGTATATGTGTGGGGGTGTGCCTTTGTTCATAATAATATGAGTCATTATTTGTCAGTTAGCACTTGTCCCTCCTCATTAGTTTCAGATCGGCCGCCTTGGCAACACCACCAAAGACGAAACGACAAGCTATCCTGGCTAATGTAAACAAATTTGCGCTAGGTGACTGTCACCAGCTGAGATGTGGCTGTAGCCACGTACGGTTACGGTCTGCAGTTGAATGTCCCAATTAAAAAAGAGATGATTCAAGATTCTATACGTTTATTTTTACTCCGGTTGTACAACTACACTCTTGAAAAATTCTTGAAAGACCAAACATAATAGATCAAATATAAGGTACGTGCATCAAGTATGTATGTGTGTAGCAGCAAGACGTTATGAAGTATAAAAAGCAATATCTCTATACAATAGATGATTATTTATTATTATTATAATCTAGTTATTGCACTGATGGTGAATTTGCATAGATGGTTAGATTGCGTGTGTGTTTGTGTGTGTCTGTGTGTGTGTGTTTGGGGAGTAGTGTTCTTGTTTGTGTGTGTGTGTGTGTGTGTGTGTGTGTGTGTATGTGTGAGTGAACGTGTGTGTGTGTTTGTGTGTGTGTGTCTGAGAAGGGGGGGTTGGGGGAGTAGTGTTTGTGTCTAATGAAGAAGTCTTATAGCCTGAGGAATAAAGCTGAACCACAGTCTGCTGCCGTGTGTGTGTTTTGACAATACTGAGCGTCTCCTGCTCGAGGGCAGCGTGGAGAACAGGCTGTTGTGTGGGGGGCATGCTGGGTTCTCAGTCCTTAATGACTCTCACAGACCTCCTCAGGCAGCGCTGGGTGTACAACTCTGTTAGACCGGCGAGCTCGGGCCATGATCCCACCTGGTGTCAACATGCGTCTCGGGCAGGGATGCGGGAAGTCAGTCCGAGGGGGGATGCTGAGAGAGAGTCTATATAATGACGTCATAATAAATGCTGCGCAACATCCATTGTTTACAGAGACGAGATGACGGGTGACGTCACATTCAGGGCTCCGCTCTGATAAACACTCTACTGGTGTGGAAAAAGACTCTGCCAACTAGCCACTGTTATTCACAAACGTTAGCAAGTAAACAATGTGGAAATTAGAGTCAACTCGGCTGATACTGTGCTGAATTTCACACACTAACAATATGCCGACAAGCTGTTGCGGTCCGGGATTATACACAGCGTTATAACAAGGATTCAGGAGGTTATTTCTAAAGATTTACAAAGGAAAGTGACAATAAAAGAAAGCCTTAATTTTCATCCAGAGTTACGAGTTGTCTGATATGAGGAAAGTGAAGGTTTCTCCGTCAAGTGAACCGTCCGTCTTTGCTCTTTTTTTGCCAGCCAGTCTGTCCAAAACAGTCTGCGCAGTCCTATGCTCCTTAGCTACTGCTTGTGACATAAGCGCATTAATTGGGGTCCTTTTCAATGCCGCCAGCTTGCTTTTGGCTTCTGTATGGAAACAAGATTTTTCATGCTCCCTAAACTTTTCACCTGCCTTCCGCCAATTGCCAAACCCTCCTTTAATGAAGTTGCCAGCATTAATTATCCCGTCTGCCCTGACAAGCTTTTTCTCTATTGCAGAGCAGCACACGAGGCATAACGCGGTGTCGGTTTCCCTCACGTAGTGTAGCCATGTCCACTGGTCAAACCAACCAACCTTAAATGACCGGCTAAAGTTCTCACTTGCCGATCGCCTGGCTGGGAAGTGAAACCCCTTTGGTTGGCAGGGATCTTCACCAACAGAATAACTAGTTGTTGCGACTGCCGGCAGTTGCATGTTAGCCAAAGCCAAGATATTAGGATCGACCGGAGGGGGGTTAGCATCATTGTTGCCGGCGCAGTCGATATTAGGCTCGACCGGAGGGCGGGGGCTAGCAATAGCACCATTGTTGCCGGCGCCGTCTTGCAGCAATAGCGTCTGTGAACATGAACTCTCTTCCTCAGGGGTGCTGGGGAGACAGCGGGCTGCTGACAGGGAATCGGATGACCGGCTGGTGTTTTGATGAAGTTTTGCCTTCATCGGGCGAAAAAAATCCGAAATACATCTTTTCTGCGACATGTTGCAATTGTAACAAGCTTGACTTTTTGAATTTTCCCGCCACGCATAGCCTACGTCCGCCTACACAGACAATGTTCTAAATAAAATGAAATGATAAATATCATAAAACGGGTGGATGTCAATAATTTCATGAAAAATCATGTTGTATGATAAAATTATACTAAAAAAAACAGTATTACAGCCGGGGGGGGGGGCCGGGATGCTGCAGCACCCTAAGCACCCTCACTTCCCGCGTCCCTGGTCTCGGGCAATCCGTTCACTAGCAAACAGCTCTCAGATCGTAGATCAGGTGTGGATTGAACCCAGATGCATTGAAGAGCACTGAGGTACGACCGCTCAGACCACATTCGGAGGCGGTCTGGGTAAATATGTCCACATTATTATGGCAGTGTGTATGCGAATGGTCCTGGGCTTACTTGAAGGACTCCACTACTCAACTGACATCCTCTGCGTAAGCAGAAGTACGTATTCATCTGGAAGTGCACCGCTGCCTCCCTTCGGTTAGAACGAACAAAGCACTTGGTCTTTGCAAACGGAAATGATTTACACGGAAGTGACATCCGATCACTAGTTGTCACTCGAGAATATGCATGTCAATGAGAGGTAGTGTGAGCTAGGTGTGGACAGAGCCTCGCATCCAGAGATGTGCAGGGGCGTCGGCACAACCCTCCTCAGCACGTTAAGGTCCCTGCTTGTAGAGCTCCCGTCCGATGCTGTCAGCAGGCTCGCCGATGTCAGGACCACAGAGTCGCTCACCAGCTAAAAAAAGACTGCAAAAGACTCAAGACTCACTTCAGAGTTCAGAGTTCACCTGGACACTGCATAGCTACCCCCTCCCACCCCTCCTATGCAATTATTGTATGTTTTACTATAAAAATGTCAACTGAATGCCCTAATTGTAAATTTAAATCTAAGTGGCCCCGTTACAAGTCCCTGAGGATTTGGGGCTTCAGGCTGAATTTCTTCAGTCACCTGAGGCCGTAGAGCCGCTGTTGATTTGTTTTGTGTATTATATTTGCAACTCTCAGGCTTTATTTACTTTGTTTGAGGGCCTGGAGATAAGCATATATGATGACTATCCATGACAGAACAATACACAGGAATACATCACAAGTTGGAATTACACAAAGAAGAACACATAAGTAGAGAAAAAACAGGCTGAGGGTTTGGGTTTCTATAGAGATCAAAAACAACACCTGAAAATGATGCATGCTTTGATCTAGACCAGACTGTGTGTAATGAGTAATACTATTTTACAGTTATTGGCTTAAAAGGTCCAATGTGTAGAATTTAGAGGCATCCAGTGATGAGGTTGCAGATTGCCGCCAACTAAATATTTTTATCAGGATATTTTTTTGGTTCAGTCTCAAAATCATGCTCTTTTCTGCTCTCCCCATTTACAACACTGTAATCGTACCTACAGCAGCTTTAAAGTAGTTAGCTGTAGAGTCACTTAGTTTAGCATTAACATGACGTCACCATCCTATCCGATTCTTCTCCCTTTTCCGAGCATCAGCTGATGAGTTTATGCTTCAAATTACAAAATGACAGTTATTTTCATCATTATAAGCTCCTCACCAAGAATTCCAGCTCTCATTCACTTCATTAATTATTTTATTATCGCAGTGGTTTCAATTGCAATGTAGCTGTAGACTAAAATTGACACTGATTTTCAATATAAATCCCAATGCCCAAGTTAGAATCTAAGCTGAAAATGCATGAAGGCCTGAATCGTGCTGTCCTCATTTCGTTGTGTGTGACAACAATGGATCAAGTAAAGGCCCAGTAACCATGAACACAATAGCCTATATCGGCTGCTCGTGAGGTAAATAAACAGATGTGGTTTGCAGGAGAAAACCATTGTTTGTTGTTGTTGGGTCATCAGCGATGTCAGCAACAGGAAAACAAACAAACATAGAATGGCACCTCCCTGGGTCCTATAATATCAGTGTCTCCTTCAAAATCTGATATATACTGTTTTGTGTCGACAATGAGATGTATGCATGACAAATACTCAGAGAGTCACGTTAACTGATCAGTTTGACACCTTGCACCAAGGTGAAACGCAACCCTGATCTCAAAAGGTGCGTTTGTGTGTGGCCATGTCATGCTCCTTCTGGACAGCATGAAGACGACGGACGAAGAAGACGATGTCACGTGAAAACTTTTAGAATTAAGTTTTTCTTTTATTCATTAAATTCCATTCATTCAAGGGCTTCACTTTGGAGAGAGTGGAAGGGGTTTTGTCCTTGCATGGGGCCTCTAAATTATTCTTCAAAAGGAGTTTGAGAGGAGAACTCGATGTTCAAATGAGACAAATGTGGCAGAATGCTATGTAGTCCTTGGATTATTATAGTCAATGGACATCATACATTTCCTCTGGGAGGCCAAGACGATAGACAAGACAAGACGATAAACAGAATAGAAAAATACACCAGAGTAAATCCGGTAAGACCAAATAAGGAGATGACTTCCTCCCCCTCACAAGTATTGCCTGTGCATTGGACAGCAGTGAGTCGCTCAAATCTTTAACGCATTGGGTTTGTGTTTAATATAATTGAGACTTAGCAAGCAATTTGTACTCAAATGATCTTGATCCGGATTTACAGGTGTAAATTAGGGTTTAAAACGGCAGATATCCAATGGAATATTTCCCAAGACAGGCGCCCTAAAACCTGGAGCTGGTTCCAAAGCGCTATCCTGTGAGGCAGGTGGCTCCTGGCTCCTAGCACAGAATAGGTGCAATTAAATAACTACCTTCCATCAAAGGTGTAGTCATCGGTCTTTACATTGCCCAACTATTTTGTCGATTGCCCTTGCACATTGCTTCAAATGCCGCAAACATTTGGTTTGGACCACAATGGATGCCAATATTGGACAGAGAATGAGGAGGAGGAGGAGGAGGAGGTTGTAAGCAAGCAACAGTGTGAGGAAGAGGAGAAGAGTAGGATGGGGTGGGTGAGGGGGGGAGGGGGTTATAGGGACAAATAAATGCATGCATTCACATGCAGTGTCTGAGAGTGCCAGCTACTGGCACATGGCCATGTAAGGCCCTATGGCATAAGGCCAGTGGGTATATTTACCAAACATTAACACACATCAATGAAACATAACATTGGGAAACATATGATGGAATGCACAAAGCAACATCTTTTTAAAATAATAACAATATTAAAATGAAATGGTCAATTATCAATGTTATATTTTCTATTATTTTAAATGTTTTCCCACATACCAAATGTCAAAGTCATAACAAACGTTTTCCAATATATCTTGGGAAAATCTTGAATCAGCATGTAGACGTTTTTAAACACAATTTTAAATTTAATTTTTTTTTAATTTAAATGTCAATTACATCTTCTTTATCAAACTTTGATGGATGACTTAAAAAATCAGCTTTGAATTCATAAACATATTTCATTGTGTGACAACTTTTTTTAACTTAAAGGAGGCATAATATGGTGTTTTCCCAACAAGTAAACATAGTTTTTGAGTTCCAGAAAACATGTTTTAGAAGCTGTTTGCTGGAAATAGTTTTTAGGAAAAAAATACTTGCCTACCGCTATTCCCCTCTGTTTCAGTCCCTTCAGAATGCGCTGTTTCTTGTGTCTGTAGATTTAGTGCAAATGAGCTTCTGCCCATTGACCAATGAGCTGTCAGACTGAACCACAGCATGGAGGAGAAGGGATTGTTGCTGTTTGAGGACTCCTGGAGCTCTATATCTATATAATATAATAATAATAATATGGAACTTTGGCCTTGACTCTTTGAAGTCCATGAACCGTGACATGGAGGAGACCCTTTCTCCTCCATGTCGCGGTTCATGGACTCCAATTCTTCTCAATTGGACTCCGGGAGCTGAGCTGCCGGACTGCCACCGAGCTCCCCGCGCCAGAGCTGCCGGACTCCCGCCGAAGCTTTCTGGCTGCGGCTGAAGCTTGGCAGCAGTCCTGCAGCTCCGGCGGCGTACTCCGGGAGCTGAAAAGTCTGGCGGGGTAGCTCGGCGGTAGTCCAGCAGCTCAGCTCCGGGAGTACATCCCTTTCTCCTCGATGTCTCCTCCTCCGGACTGCTGCTGAAGCTTTGGCGGCAGTCCAGCAGCTCCAGCGGGGGGAGCTCGGCAGCAGTCCGGCAGAGAAAGGGATTGTACTCCCGGACCTGAGCTGCCGCCGAGTTCCCCCCGCCGGAGCTTCTCGTCCGCTGGTCCACGAAATCTTAGCTATGCTATGATTTGAGCGGAGAAGGGAAGTGGGAGGTAATATTCAACTGTGCCCCCTTCCAACGTAGGAGGGGGCGCCGAAACTGAATCGCTCATTTGGTAACTGTAAGCGTATCTCACTCAAAAATTCATGCACAGACTTTTTTCAAAGTTTGTATGCGTGTGGGAGCACCAGAGACTCAAAACAACACCCCAAATCCCAGGAAAAGTGTTGTCTTCATAATATGTCCCCTTTAAGATTAGAATACAAAATATTTTGTTCCACCAGGTGTGAGATAAGATTGGATTATAAAAAGCGAAGGCTGTATTGTTGTGGTGGCCCCCTTCTTTTTGTCTCGCACACATACACACACTAGACAAAATGGGGCCACCGCAACCCCACATCCTGGTGGTGCGAAAGGTTTTGACTTGCAAAGTGTGTGATTCTTCCTTGAATGAAGGTGGCTGGCATTCGCGTCGCCCTCACAATGTCACATTGATTAATGTCGTCAAAAAAAGCTTAGCCGAGTATGCTAACGACATAAAAAACGGGGGACGGCCACGACCTTCCAGAAATCGAGGCATTGTGAGGTTTGATAAACGTGAAACGTGAAATTATGAATGTATGAGCAAACTTGGCGGAAGGACATGATAGGGACATGACACAAAAGACTGTAGGTGTCAAGCACATTTAGCCCAGAAGTAACGTACTGCCACTATTGGGGTGGGTGCTGGCCTCCATTAGGAATGCAGCTACATTTTGCCACAGTAATTTTGTTATGTGTTTGACCTCCTCTGTCGTAGGTATTGGGTGGGCGGATCTTCATTTTGTCAAATGTATTCAGTCAAGTGGCCATTATGGTTTCCACTTGTTCACCTTGAAGTGGTAATGCTTCTGCAGTCGGCCTGATGACCTACCTGAAGGTAATCCTGAGTGACATTTTCATTTTCAGTTTAGTGTTTGTCGTTAAATAGCAAGGTGAAGGGTTAAATGTAATACTATGAATAAAACATACTTTTGATTTGTGCCTTTGTGGAAGCACCAGATATTGTAAGATAGCAGAGATCTGATGAATAAATGTATGGTGATGCCAATAAATGTAATACAATTTAATAAATGTGTTTTATTATTGGGAGTTTACTATTAAAAATTAATTAATTAAGCCAAGGGCGGATAGAGTGTTTGTGGTCATATTGGATACTAGATGCAGAACAATAAAATGAGACATCCCAAAAAAGAAAGAAATTGTTCCAAATTAGAGGTAAATATTTTTTTTGTTTTGTTTTCTCAATGAACAAGGCGATGTTAAGTCATGGTAAGGTTATTAAGCAGTCCGATCAGAGAGAGTGGGCCTTTTCACTACTCCCATATCTTGCTACTCGCATCAACACTATTGTAGAGAATGGTTGTTTTCAGTCAATAATGGAGGGCTTTTGACAGTGGTGTCAAAACACAGTTGTCTATATTGTGTGTCCCTAACAACAGCTCTGCTCCATTGCATCAGTGCTAGACAGAGACACCACCACGGCACACATTGACCATGCTGGAGCTCTGAGATAAATGAATGAAACATACCCGACGTAAGGGTTAGGAGCAACACTGTGAGAAAGGATCAAACAATTGTTTTCGTTTTCCCTGAGGACAAATTATTATCTGATTGTATTACCCTCTTTGGTCGCCGGTTGTTGCTCTGCAGTGTGTGTTTGTTTCTGCCATCCCTAGTCAAGGAATGGCTGTTTTGCACTTTAGTTCCTGCCTTAGCAAAGACCTTCCCTGTCATGTTTGATCAATGTTGTGTTCGGTCACGACCAGGGAGAGACTTATTGCATGTTTGGCCCACTTACTGTTACTGTCCACAATGTTGATTCTGTATTTGGCATCTCCTGAGATGGAGGTGCTTCATAGATTTGCACCACAGAATGAGCTTTAATCTTCCAGTAAAACTGTTAATTGCACAAGTATGTCTGATCTCAAAACGGCCAATAATTGTTCATGAATTTGGTTACCCGTGGCAATGCTTAAATTGGCTCACTGGCTCTCATTTATGGGTTGACTAACATTATTATTTGGAGACCATTCTTTATTTTTTCGATACTATTCTAGCTATGCAAACACCTTATGAATTCAAATACTCCAATACCCAAAGTGTGACTTGTGATACAATATTTTTAAATCAACATTGACATACACACACACACACACACACACACGCACACTGCTTGTGTGTTTGCCTCGCACTAAAGCACACACTGACATATGCACACACCTTATTCATGGTTTTTGCCACCAGAGTCCAACAAACGCCTAAGCCAAGGTTATATTCAGCACATAGTCCCAAAAAATCCTTGCAGGAAGAACTCTCATCAATATTCTCTCCTGATATTTTCCGGATGACCTACCCTGTCATATCTAGTAGTGCAAACACATGGCCCAAGGCAAAAGGGGACAATTGTTTGACAGCTATATGAATCCATATACATTTTTCAGTGTATGTGTCAAAGTTGTCACCCTTCATTCACACTTCCACCTAGCCTGTGCCGGCTCCTTTCTCGTCTGTCTGTGTGTATGTTCGAGGGCATGGGATGAGCTCCAGCTATCCAGCTACGTCATCTTCTCCACCTGCTTGAACTGCACACCTGCTATCAATTCACCCTAGACCGTACAGTACTTAAACAGCCACTTTCCTCCGTCTCCTTGTCAGCTCGTTGGTGGATCTTCAATGGCAGCATCACTCTCAGGCCACTTAGAAGAATTCTACTTTTGGAAACTTTTTGTCTTCAGTTCCACATCTCCTATCTGTCTACCCTGCCTGTATGTCTATCAACCATCCTGCCTGCTTGCCTGCTCCTCTACCTGCCCAGTTTATCCTATCATCCTGTTCCCTCAAGTTCATTCATGAAAATCTTTTTTTTTTTGCCTGTGTGTCCTGTGTCCTGTTTCCTTTTTAATATTATTTGTATAGCCCTTAATCATAGGTACAGTCTCAAAGGGCTTAACAAGCTATATATATATATGACACCCCCCTGTCCCAAGCTCCCCTAAGAGAGCAAGGTAGCCCCGTTAGAGAGCAAGTCGGCCCCCCAGATGTCCATTACGATCTCACCATAACAACAAACGCAGAGGCTTTTTGCCTAGCTCTTGCCAAGCACGGCTTTTTGTTGGGATATCATTCACAAGGTCTCAAGGCCATCTCCATTAAGTGGGAGCTCCTTTGACAGACCTGTGCGAGCTAAGATGTGGACACACAAGAACAAGGTCTAAAATACATTTTGGTTGGACTGATTGAAGGGTATGCAGTGGTTGCAATTCTTTTATTCTTTGTCATGAAAAAAAGCAACACTATGCCTGTTCCCTGCTCAAACAATCAGCGATTACTTGACGGAAAACTAGTCAGAAACATACGACTCGTTGAACCTCTGCAAGATCTGCAGGTCTTTGCATACACGTAGGTCAATGACTGGAGAATAGGGCGTATGGTAGTATTGAGGGTTTCAACGTGGATCTTTGCATACATTCAAGACACAGTAGTGTAAATTGCCCTTTATTTGATTAATATATCAGTAATTATATGGTTATATAAAAAAGGTGTTACCTGAACAACGAATGCTGGAGAACTGATTTGATACTTGCAACGCATGGCACATTCTCTTTGTGGTGGTAATTGCCCAGTAACTGCCACCAAGCCAACCACTCCACAGCCATGGGTGGACCAATACTATCCTCTTCCAAAGCCTCATCATGTAGCAGTACCCTATAGGATGTTTACCTCTATTTCGATTTGTGTTCACAAGTCTGTGACAACCTGAAATTACACCTTTTTTTACAAACGCCTTTCAACAAAATGTCGATGAAATGGCCCAGAGTCACATTACATTCCAGAGCCACCAGAAATGAATTATGATGTTTTCTCTGTGTTCAGGCATCTATGAATGTTTGCCTTTGGGGCACACGTGTGTGTGTGTGTGTGTGTGTGTGTGTGTGTGTGTGTGTGTGTGTGTGTGTGTGTGTATTGCTAAAATAAGACAGTGATGACATTTCCTGTTGATTAAGGAGATTCCTCTAGGGATTTTGCCAATAATCAGGGGAACACACACACACACACAATTGCCGGGTCGACAGTCAGATGTGAATGGCAATATCTCACTGAAATTCTCCCCCGAAATCATGTGATTCCAGTGAAATTACTAAATTAAAATTGTAAGTAATTTACATTATAAACTGATCATTTCATGTGTTGATAAAGGGAAGGGGGTGCAAAGCTGAAGCACATTTCCATTCCCTCCCCAGACTATAGGCAAAATACATTGGGCCTAAGTGAATCGTCTTAAGCTATAGGAAATGTCATCACTGTCTGCTATATTTAGCCCTCAAGATTGTTCATTTACTTTCAATGTATAAAAGTTGATCCCAGGACCGGCAAATTCAGACCCACTACCACTGGCTCTTCTGCAGTACATTCTTCATACTACTTCTGTTTGGCCGTCTATCTGCATAGAATGTAGTAGTGCGATTTATAGAGCGTAGTCAGGATAATATGATGTACATTCATCAATCAATGGCTGTCCATTTCTACAGCACAAGATAAGTATCCAAACATAACTCATCCTGCTTATTTAAGTTTTTTTTACGAGTTATATCATTAGGAAATAACTTGATTAACTTCTTGAATTCCAATTATGATGAAATGTCATCAAAACATAGAAACAAAAAAAATCGAAAAGATTCTACGTTGGAGAAAAGGTAATTTCAGCTATTTTCTTTCATGCTTTTCTGCACAGTTGGAATTCCTCCAAACCCTTCCACTTTCTCAGAGGTCTCAAATGGGTTTTTGAACACCAACAATATATTGACAGTATATTTTCAAAAAAAGAACAGACTGGCATTTTGGTTTGCACCCCTAGCAGACGCCCTTTGGAAATCTAAAAAATGAGAGCTTCCAGACTAAACGCAGTTTGCCATTTGTCTGGTGATGTCAGGCTAACATATGCCAGAACTTTGAGTCCCAGGAACCACATTTCATAGGACTAAAAGGTTCCTTCAGCCCCTTGTTTCCTACATTTCTGCCACAGTCTAAAGACCCGCGACTGGAGGATTGCGGATGAGGGGGATTACGGTAAGTGGGGGTGCATTTTTGGAGACTTTGCTTTTATAGGTTGTCTCCTTGTTTGAAAACTAAAAGTATGCGATCATTCTTTCAGAAGAAGTTGTGATACAACTGCACACCTTCATGTTATTAAAAGCAACCTATATTCACGTCCACGGTGAAAGTAAACATTGGCTTTTAGCGTGGACTGCTTTCGAGATGAATGATAAAAACATGAAACAAAGTGGTAAATTATATGAATGTAGTTAACCAATATGGATGCTATAAGGGGACTGATTTACTTCTTGTCGCAGTGAATAACAAACTGTCAGTTTGCGGCTGCAGATGTGGAAATGGCCAAAATAAATATGCTTTTAGTTCTTAACTAATCAGAGATGTACATTGCTGTAAGCCCCACCCCCAAGGTTTCTGAACCTTTGGAAAGTCCTACCCCTGGAAAAGAGAAGTTTTAGGGGGTAAATAATGCCCTTGCAACTTAATTTAATCCCTGGTTCCTGCAGTGGAAACACACCTACTTCCTCCAAACGATCCTAGCTCCTGGCTAAAGTTCATTCGGTGGAAATGCGGCTATAGACAACAAAACCCACTGGCACAACTGGAGTCATTGTTGTTCGAAAAATGAAACCATCTGAGGAAAAACAAGTGTTTTAATGATTTAGCACAAATGATTGTTGATGAAAAAATGTAAACTGTATTTAAATGAAAATCGTTTTTCAAAAGGCCTTGGCATGCACCAAATTCACAGCTTATATGGACCGCTCGCCAATTTAGCTAATGTATTTGGCAAGCTTCATGTTGCGTTAACTAGGGTCCTAGAACTATGGTCCTGAAACTGCAGCTTCCTGTAGCGCAGGAACATAAAGTCACAGAAGACATTTTACATGGCAGGGGTCGGTCTTTATTAGTTTCAGTTGTCAGTCAGTCGTCTTAAGGGACATTAAAACCCAGAATTTAGCGTTTCATCCTGTGAGGAACATGCTGGCAACAGCTTCTTCACCGATGAGAGGAATACTAATGCATCCCCTTTATTTTTAATATATTTAGCACTGTTGCACTGCACTCAACAGCCCTAGCAGACATTGATCTGGCACATTTTAATCATGATGCCACCGTGAAGTCATCAACGGCAACTCAAGTCATGTCCGAAAGTGTCCTTTTCATTTTGCCATTGAGGTCGCTATATAGTCCTCTACATAATAACTCCATAGATAGCGTAAAAACCCTCTCTCTCCCTGTCTGCTGGTTCTCCCGTTTGTTCATCTTTGCAGGTTGGGTTACGTTGCAGGCTTCATAAAGTGACCCACATCAGCTTCTCTCGCGCTCTTCATAGTTGAGCTTTTCTTCTGTCCTTTTGGGCTTAGTCTTATGTTTAGCTAAATTGTCACTGCCATTGTTTGTATGTTGCTGTCTTGTTTCTCTCTGTTGTCATGTGCAGGTGACAGTCAGTCACCTCATTAACCACTTTGATCGTCACCTCGCCTCTACCAACAAGCTCATATTCCACCAATCAACTCATCAGTTCCCATCAAGCGTATACATGCTATACACGTTCAGCTAGGCTAAAGCCGGCCACACCGTCGCCGAATCGCAGTGGTTCGCATTTCACGCGCGTCATTTGCCGCCCCTAGCACCAATAGGAAGAGGCGGGACGGTCGCGCTGCAGTATAAAAACAGGAAGTCACCTTTCGGTGAACGACAAAGAGACGAAACGCCATGGGTGAATTGCATATTATAGTTTATTTATTTTACATATATTTTCTCTATCTATCTGTATAGCCTTAACATAGCCACACATGTACATGTATGCAGCCAGTATTTATCCATTGTAATTGAACACAAGCTCTTTTACATTTTAAGGAGTTTTTATTTCAACAGAACAAAGAATTGTTCTGTTCAAGGAGGCTTGCCAGCCTCCTTGTCGTAGGCTGGCAAGGAGAAGACAAAGGATTTGGGTGCACCCCATCAATGAAAGGAGACAAAAACAGGGGGTTTACCAGAATCTGGTCCAGGAGCTCCGGGCAGATCCATCGGGACGATCGGGAGGTTTCCCGGTGGGCCGGTCCACTTGGGCAGCGGCAGTAATTCGGGCCGCTGGCACCCCCTAGCGGCCGCTGTGTAGTAGGTCACGCGAACGAGCAATCGCGAAATGCACGCGATCTCCGTCAGGAACCCCCGGGAAGGGCCTCGCAGCGGCCGGTAAGGGAAGCTCCCGGTTTGAAAAAGTGCCCCACTCCGCCCCCGTTAGGATGAATGCAACTGAGAT
The DNA here is from genome assembly GCF_949987615.1 of Pollachius pollachius. NCBI lineage: Eukaryota > Metazoa > Chordata > Actinopteri > Gadiformes > Gadidae > Pollachius > Pollachius pollachius. The sequence goes on along the minus strand of NC_136937.1, from coordinate 25,738,700 downwards.
GGACCAAATTCTCTCCATAATTGGATCTGACATTGCAAAGATGGACACAAATTACAGACGTTCCATCGAACCAAAACAAAAGCTTGCGGTCACATTAACGTAACACTTAAAAACATGTCATGAATATTTGGCCTGTTAAGCCCTTTGAGACTGTAATGGTGATTAAGTGCTAAACAAATACAATTTTATTGAAACAATAAATTGAAGAAATAATGTGCCCAGGTCTCCTTAAAAAAAAAAGCATTTGGTCTAAAGAGAAAATAATAGTAATGCTAATGTAGGGCCCGTGGCACTCTCACAATCGTTCATAATGGGTATCCTTCTCTGAGGATGGCCCTCCCATAGACCCATATGGTTGAATATGGTGACCTACAAATAGTGGGTGCTACTACCTTCCCAATTATCTGTCATGACAGACCTATGTCTGTCATATGGCTGGGGTTTGTCACGTTCTTGAAGAAAGTAGTCCAATCTGGATCGCTTTTAACTCACTTTATTTGTTAAAGTATTTCGGTATGGTAACTATGAAGCAAAAGGAGGGGAATTGTATGGACACGCGTGTGAGCGACAAACAGTAGGCCTCTGTATCTAACTCCCAAGTATGGACTGCCGGATGTTTCTGATCTCGGTGGCTCCAGGCCCTGCTTTAATACCGAGTTGACGTGGCCTATGTGTCGTATTGGCTCCGCCCTCCTCACCTGTCTAAAGGTGCTGCCATCTGTGGCTGGAATAGTTATTGCAGCTTATATGTCGGGTCCTGCCCCCCTTGTGGCTATGTATAGTAATTACAGCTTATGTGTTCGATCCTACTTCCTAGTGGCTATGTATGGTAATTACGGCTAATGTGTTCGATCCTACTTCCTAGTGGCTATGTGTGGGCAGCTTATGTTTTCGATCCTACTTCCTAGTGGCTATGTATGGTAGCCCATGTGCTTAAAATACGTAACAGGTGGGACAGCAAATGGCATTGGTCTGCTCTCTTGGGAGATTTGAAGGTCGTCCACCACTTTAAGGAAGGCAATCTTTGCTTTTGTTTGGTTCCTGGGATTGAACCTGTCTAGCTGAGGAACCAAACTCAGCAAAAAGTGCTTGCAGTTGTTGTTGCAGTTGTTGTTGGTTGAGTTGTTATGAAGTCCATGAGTCTGTCATTGACCACTGCATTGGGGCTTCTGCTCCTGTGTCTTCTGCTGCTGCTGGATTCAGTGGCTTCTTGGGTTGCCATCCTCTCAGTCCGGGGAGTTGGAGCTGCATCCTCCTGCTGCTCCTGTGCCACCTCTTCCTCTGGGTTCTGCCCTGGCTCAGAGGCCTCCAAATTGCATATGGTGCTATAAGTAAAACAATTGTAACTACAAATAACTCTAAAAAGTAATAGTAAATCATGATTTGTGTTACTGGCTTTATAATGGTAATTCAATAAAGACAGAAAATGGCTTCTCTCAGAGGACTGACCTTCTGCTTGGAATAAATGGCAACAGAAAGGACATGAGATTTGTGTATTTCCAGTCAGGTTTGTGTTGCCCCACACCCATTTGGCAGATGGAATTTTTTCCGGGATTGAATCTCTCAGACCCTTCCACCTTGCCTTGCCACTGTAAATGTGAAATAAGTACATTATCAAACACATGTTTGCAGACTATTTCTCCTCTTTTACAGGTATATAGCTACAGGAGATTCAATTTCAAGCCTTGCTTTCAGCTACCGTTTGGGAGAAAGCACGATCTCCAACGCCATCAAGGACACCTGTGATGCCATGAATATGCGGATGATTGGGACGCGGCCACGTGTCCACGGCCAACCAAGGATGAGTGGCAAGGAATAGCGAAGAGGTTCTTGATGGAAAACATGTTTCCATACAGGCACGCCCTGGATCTGGCAGCCTGTATTTCAATTATAAGAATACCTTTTCTGTTCCTGATGGCCCTGGTGGACGCAGACTATCGATTCAGGGTGGTCCACATCGGGGCATGTGGTAGGTCCAGTGATGTGGTGGTGGCTGCATCTGCGCTGGGCAGAGGTCTGGATGCTGCAACCCTCAATGTCCCTCAAGATGCAGTCATACCTGCGGCTCAAAATCTGGGTGACATACCGTTCACAGCTGCGTTCCCTCTAAAAACGTATCTGATGAGGCCCTATCCTGGACGCGACATCTCCTGGGAGAGGCGCATTTTCAATTACAGACTATCACGGGTCAGAAATGTGGTTGAAAATGCCTTTGGCATACTAACATCCAGGTGGCAGATCTTCAAGAAAAGCATCTACCTCAACCCAAACAAAGTGGATTCCATTGTGTTGACGACGTGCATTCTGCACAACTTTCTTCTTCAACCAGCAGACAGAGATGGCTGGAAGAGCAGGAAGGGAACAACCTTGAGGACATGGAGAGGATGGGGGGGGGGGAGGGGCAACAGAGGTGGGCAGGCAGCATATGTGGTGAGAGACAAGCTGTGCCAATATTTCAATTCGCCACTAGGAAGTGTGCAATGGCAGAACCGTATGGTGTAACCGATGTATACGTATATATATATACGTATATATTATTTTTTTATTTAAAAAAAATTAAAATTCATTCTTTGGTCATAAAATAAAAGGATTTGAATGTTTTTGATTTGTAAAATAAATACATCACATTTAATTATTTTTTTTAACGTGACGGAACATTAATGTTGTAGTGCTTTGTAGTGAAAGAAAGAAAAAGACACTAAAGTACTGCTCTGGTACAACAAATACCGTCCATCTCAACATTTTGACTCATTAATTTGTTAGAGGAAATCAGTACGTGAGGTACTGACTTCCGCACTTGGCAAGTACACACTTGGCAAGTCCGGACAAGTGCGTAGCCCTCCTCAGTATCCTGAGGAGAGCTCCTCCACTTTGGAGTTTATCCAAAGGTGTTTTAACTCTGAAATGAACATTGCAGGGTTTCCCACAGTGCTTTCTAGTTAAAGGTGAAGTAAGCGGAAAGGTCAGTTTAGCTAACTTCCTGACACTGTATGGAGTTAGCTGTCCCCTCCCTCGTCCCTACGTCACCACATTAATGCACTGCGGTCTTCAAGCAGCGAGTTATCTAGCATCATCTCAGATCCATAAGTGTGATAAAACATGATAAAAAGCATCAAAACAGACATTGGGAAGGTTTTTTACCTGGTCCGCCATTGTAGTCGCATAAACATTCACCCATCAGTCGCTTCCGTGAGACATGCCGGTTTGTAGCGTTCTGTCTTCTGATTGGATATCAGTTGTGGGATCCCCGAAAAGTTTATTTGCCTATTATATTGCAGAGCGGGTGACTGAGAGATCGGAGTTATGAAACGCGCACACTATATAAGTGATCACTGTATGAATATAGAGCAATTCAACTCGTATATTAACATAAATAAATCGCTTACTTCACTTTTAAGGCTACAGTTGAACCAAAAAATGTAAATTTACTTGGTAAATGGTCTTTCATCTCTGTGATGAACAGCAGCCTCTAGTGGTTGATAATGTCACTGTGCCTGTGACTTATTTGGTGTAAGGCAGGGCTATTCAATTGGCGGCCCCAGGGCCGGGTCCGGCCCCTGAGGGATTTTGTACCGGCCCTTGGAGTGAAGTGTAGTTATTACATATGGGTAATGAAAAAAAATATCCGAAAAAAAAAATACTATGGTTAATTTTACATTCTTTTGTGCAGTAGGAGGCAGTATGCACCCAATTAAGCCGGTGGCAAAACACGTAGAATATCTACCTGTTTCGGCCGGACATATATTTTGGGGGACCACACATGACCAATCAAAGAGGCCCATTCGCGCTCTAGTGCCGCGCTCTTTTGCCGCGCTCTGACCGCTCTGACTTTCTTTCAAGCCAAGCACGAAGTTTGATTTAAAAATGTCTCTCTCTACCTTAAAAAAAAGATAAGTTGACTCAGAGAACAGGCAGTTCAACAATGAATGGACAGAGAAATACGCGTTTATTGCCGTTGATGCGAATCCTGTGTGCTTAATCTGTAACGAGTGCCTCGCCGTGTGCAAAGAATATAATTTGAGAAGGCATCTCAAGACAACCCATGCTAATTTTGATGCTATTTTCCCACCGGGCTCTGCTGCTCGGAGGCAGAAGATAACGGGCCTTACATCTTGTTATGAGCAAAGACGTCGCATTTTGTTTCGGGCCTGTACGGATCAAGAGAGAGCAACTGCGGCATCATTACGAGTGGCATGGATATTGGGCAAAAAGAAAAAGCCGTTTACAGACTCAGAGACGGTCAAGGAGTGTATGCTGGCATCCATTGAGGAGGTGGTAACTGATGAGAACACACGAAAAAACATTATCGATTCGATCAAACAAATTCCAATTTCTGACACGTCAAATATGAGGAGAGTTAAGTCCCTTGCATCGGACGTTTTCGAGACGCTTTTGGACAAGCTGAGGAGGGCAGAGGCGATGTCTTTGGCCGTGGATGAGTCGACTGATAACAGTGATGTTGCACAGCTGTGCCTCTATGTGCGGTTTTTTGATGGGGAATGTTTTCGTGAGGATCTGCTTGGACTAATTCCCATGGAGGGGCACACTACTGGTGAGATTCTGTTCACCAAAATTGCTTCATTCTTTGAGGAGAATAACTTGGATTTGGCGCGCGTCAACATGTTGGTGACGGATGGTGCGCCGTCGATGGTGGGCAGGGATCAGGGGCTCGCCGGGAGGATGGCAGCAGCGGCTCCGCAGGTGAGATCACTACATTGCCTCATCCACCAAAGCCTCCTGTGTGCCAAGCTCAGTGGTCAGTTAAAAGAGACCATGGACTCCGTCATGGGAATTATAAACTTCATCTGTTGTACGTCCAGTTTACAGCACCGCCTTTTCCGCAAGCTGTTGACTGACATGTCTGCTGAATATAAAGATTTGCTCATTCACAATGACATTAGATGGCTTAGCAAAGGAAACGCTTTGAAACGTTTTTGTGAACTAAGAGAGGAGATTCTGGTGTTTCTCCGGTCTTGAGTTGCAGGGCAGAGATATAACAGTCGCAGAACTTGTGGAGAAACTTCATGCTTTTCAAAGAATGCTCTCACTCTTCTCTGCTGATCTTTGTCCTGGCAAGATGCTCCACTTCCCCACATTGAAAAAATCTGGCCTGCAAATTACCGAGGTGATGTCAGGGTTTATTGACTCATTGAAAAACAATTTTGCCACTAGGTTTGAGGATTTCAGCATCTCCAGTGAAGTGATTAGATTTGTGAAGGACCCTTTCTGTGTGAATGTTGAGGCAGACTTTGCATTGAAAGGAAATGAGCTGGTATCGTCATTGGATGAGGGGTCTTTACAACTGGAACTCATTGACATTCAGTCGTCAGATGACTTGCGACAGTCATTGCAGCAGGCAGGTTTTGAAAAATTCTGGACCCATGAGGTCAGCCGAGAGAAATTTTTACATTCAAGGGGTCTTGCACTTTTTCTTCTGACAATGTTTGGCTCAGCATACACTTGTGAGTCGTCATTCTCACACATGGCATTCCACAAATGCCATTAAAACTCACAATCGCATATCCCTCACTGACCAGCATCTGCAACAGTGCTTGCGCATTGCCCTGACAACATATACACCTGACTTCACTGCTCTTGCCAAGTCAAAAAAATGCCATTTTTCTCATTAGATGGCAAATGTTGGCAAACTACATGCAAGGTAACAGGCATGTTAGTCAAGCAATAAATGAGGATTGATTTTTGAACAGTATGATGCAATTAACATGTTATTCACCCCATATTATGCTCTTAATATTTTTCTTGATGTGGTATTATTGTTGAATGCAGTTTGAAATGTTTTGCCTTGATAAAGTGCCATGCACTGTTATGTTGTTATAGTTCTATTCTGTACCATACTATGCACTTTGGTTTTATTGTTGTTGGTGGATATACATTTGATGTTGCCTGTAACTCAAATGAGTGCAATCTTAAATACCTGTGATATGGCTGAACTAGACTGATTGTTAAGGTGTCTGATTTATGTTCAAAATGTAAAGAAGTGAGTACAGTAGTAGTCCATGCGTGGATTTATGGGGCAGTCTATTTTATTTTTTTAGAAGGAAAAAAGTGTGAGTTGGATTCAGTTACCATTTAGCTGCATTTCTGTTTTTAGCCAGTGGAGAAGGGGGACAGTTTGATTTTTCTGAGAATTATTTCCCTCTTTACTTGTAACACTGAAATTTATCTCCTCATTGTCAATTGAGGACAACGAGCTGTAAAGTTGGTACAGTTATGTGCTATTAAGTGGATGTTTTCTGTTAGTTAATTGCATTTCTCTAATTGTCTGTGTCTCGGATTTTTCAACATTGTATTGCCATTTGAATGTAACAATGCCTTGGGCCTATGTGTCTTACTGCATCACAATGTTCATATGTTGTTCTGCATTTACAAAATAGATTATATTGACTCCTTCAGTATGTTGTTGTAATTTCTTTGTTACCATAATTACTCATATTCTCCGGCCCCTTATTTTGCCTCAGTTTCATGAACTGGCCCCAATTCCAAATTAATTGAATATCCCTGGTGTAAGGTATACTGCATCTGTCTTGGAAAAAATTATGCAATATATAAATCTATGTAAAACTGAAAGTTGTTTTCTTGGTTTATTTACAGGTGCTTCTTGAGCATCAGTCCAGAGAGGGCTCCAAAGCCAAGAAAAAGCGCGGGTTTGTGAACCCACATGTGAGCACACTCTTGAGGAAGATATTGGACTTCGAATGGATTTCAATGTAGAGTGAAATGTGCGGTGACGTCAGCGTTACCAGAGAAACCGTTTTCACCAGTTTAAGAGATACCAAAACAGTTGTGTTTTCCAAAGATTCCTCCCTGGGAGGTGGTTTCAAAAGTTTGCGGTTTCAAGCCTGCGTTTGCTGTTGTCATGTAAATTATACCGTTTTTTTGTGCAAACAGGGACTTAATTAAATGTTGAATTGAACAAATTACATGTTTTCTTTGTTTTCTTTTTACTTTGGATGCATGTTTGTGAAGTTATAGTATATTGCATGCAGGATATCCCTATATCACAGTAATTCCATGGGAAAGACAACTGTGAAGTTACAGTAAATTACTGGCTACCTAATTGCATTACTTTCACAGTAAAAATGTAAAAATACAGCCATTTAGTGTGATGCATGTACCGCAAGGTACTGTAATAGCACAGCTATATATTGCTAAATCACAGTATTTTAATAGGTATGACAACTTTGAAGATACAGTATGCAGTTGTATTTTTATTGTAATTTGCTGTCATTTACCTACTGTAAATTACTGTGAAAATATAACTAATTACTGTGAACTATTTAATGTAAATTACTGTGAAAATAGAGCTAATTACTGTGAACTATTTAATGTAAATTACTGTGAAAGTAATGCAATTAATAGCCAGTAATTTACTGTAAATTTACAGTTTTTTTTTTACAGTGTGGCTTTTAATCCAACCCCCAGTACACTTGTTGCCATAACGACATTACCTGATGGTAGATGAGCTGCCCTATGTTATTTTATTTTGGTGTAAACTAGGTTGTACTTTCTAGGCAAAAGACACTTATTCTTAGGTTCCTCAGGGGCAGGCAGAACAGCGTCTCCCCGAGTGCAGGCGAGGCATGTCCCCTCATAAGTGAGAGTTTATTCTTCATGCTCAGTGTGTATCGATACTTGTTGTTCAGTACAATGATCAGGGCAAGCTGCATATCTCTAGGAATAAAACAGAACCAGTGTAAGAGTTCTTGAATGTGGAATCTATTTCAATTATCTAAACTATCAACCAAATCATTGACTGCATAAGTAGACTGAAGGGTCATATATTGCGTGTTTGTGCCTGTGTGTGTGTGTGTGTTCCCAAAGGTCATGAAACCACCAGCCACGGGTGACAGTTATCACCCACGTCATGATCGCAAATTGTAGGATTGAACTCGTAATGAAGTGATGTCATTGTGAGTGATCTAGGGTTCTAGCACACTTGGGAACGAGCTAGAGAATTGGGATGTTTTCTATATGAAATAGGGCATATTATATATTATACACTATTATCAATTTGGTAGTTCTAGCCCAAAGGGAGAGGTCATTCAAAGCAAACATAATTAATAGGAGCTTTGAATGATGAATGAAATGAATGATGAAAGGTCTGGTCTCTTTTGTATGAATCAGGGGATTCAATTAAACTGAAACTGTCAGTTTGGGGGATCAAGCCCTACAGAAAAGGACTCATAAAGCTTCATCAAATGCGCCATTGAAAAGCATTGGAAATATCAAGGTGCTGCTATGAATTCATCTAAATAGATAGGAACTTGGCCATTAAATAAACCATTGCAGATGTAACGAAATGTTAACCTTACTTGGGGCTTAGCCCCATATAAAGGTCAAATCTAGAAGCCCCTGAGACAGATTAATAACCGCGGGTCAAACAACACAATCAACAGAGCTACAAACCAATCCAATAAAGAGCATGCTGTTTATTGGCAGTTGAAACTGAAACTATATGTATCAACTGCCAGGTTTAGTTTGGGTGACCAATCACATGTGCCACCCCATTCTATTCCTCATCACAAATTATTATCCATGGCTAATCATAAGATTTAACAAAATAATAAGTCTGCCAGTTAACAGCTCGACGAGTTTAACTGCAATCCAAACAGAATGGATTTTAGTCAAACAGTTGTTTGAAAAAATTATAATTATGTCTCTCAATGTAATTCTTATGGTTTTAAATCATCTGAGGAATGTCTTTGTTATAGGCTTTGGGAATGGTAGTGGTGGGAAATGCCCGACTAAGTAGATTTATTGTAAGCCAAGATGCAAGACTGGACAGTGCAGTCACTGAGGTCCAGGGAGAGCTAGTCTGTAATAGGCATCGTTGTTTCTTAACGTCTTCCCCAATTAGTTAATCTGGGACCAAGATTGGAGAGTTTTAACAGGTCTTGGCACAATATGACTCAAGTTTCTCATATCAGTTATTAACATGCCAACCCTTTTTCACAAGTATGATTCTCTGCGATACAAAACCAGAATGGACAGAGAACTGATATAAAAATTAATTTCAATTAAATTAAATTGAATTTGTATAGCCCTTAATCCCAGGCACAGCCTCAAAGGGCTTAACAGGCCATATATTTATGACACCCCCCTGACACTAGCCCCCCAGAAAAGTTTCCATTATGTTCCCACTAGGCACGGCAGGTTCAGCAGAAAGTTCTATGTTTCCTACATACGTTTTGTGAGAGCCTTTAGGTTAACACAGGGCAAGTGTTCTTTTCTTTGACAACTAAGAAGACATTTACATTTAAGGGATTTAACTGAAGCTTTTGTCATTCACACATTTACACACCAACGGCGGAGTCAACCACGCAGGGTGACAGTCAGCTTGTCAGGAGCAGTCAGGGTGAGGTGTCTTTCTCAGGGACACCTGGACACACACAGGAGCCAGGGATCAAACTAGCAACCTTCCGGTACCAGTCAACCCGCTCTTCCTCCTGAGCTACTGCCCCCAGACAAATGTGAAGGCCTCGTATCTTGAAAACATACTGAGTTCCAACTTGCTGGAGTTATATGCAGATGCTCGGTAACGCTGCTGGTTTTCATCAAATTCAGAGAACACAGAGAATTTATTTGAAAAAGTGAAAAGAAATGTCCACAGTCCTTGGGGGCTTGATGCCATCTGCATGAGCTTCTGTCGTGTTCTGCTGAAATAAGGGACAACCCTGTGGTCTGGACTTGGTCGCGGAGCCGGTTGTGACGTCTGTTGGCTTGGTGAGTAATTAACACTCCCAACCACCACTGAGAAAGGATAATGAAATGTAGCGTTATATCCGGCTAGGGCAACACAATTTCCCTTCCAACGGATCCACCCCGACTGTGCGAAAAAAGACCTTGTTCCGAGCCCTCGTTCATGCAAGGTAAAAATATGATCCTATCTCCTTTAGATCCAAAAGACACAAGCGGTGATGAACTGAAAGGCGACGACAAAGCCTGCAGCTCTGCGAAGCAAGGTCCACAGAACCCAGATTGTAAGATGGAGGACGCTAGCACCAATGTGAAATTGTACTTATTTCACTTCACTGTCCCTGTAAAGGCTGGGTGAGCAACAGGAGATAGAAGACTCAAAACCACGACTCAGGAGGCAAAAGTCAGTGTAGAGAGTGGTCTTTACTGGAGGATTGTTCGGTACACGGGTAATCAGACGTTGGTCAGGCAAACAATCCGGCAGGGAGAAGGCAAAGGCGTAGTCGGGTTCAACAGGCAGGAATCAGATATCAGGAATCAGGAATCAGGATGTCACTTAGAGAATGCTGGAACGCTTGATGCAGAGAACAAAGGAGCCCAGTTAAAGTCAACTAGGGGAAGTGCGGTAAACACACGCACACACACACACACCTCAGGAACAACAGCTGTATATTTGTAACGCATGTTGTTGTTTTTCAGAAGGTCTCTTTTTTGAACATCACTCAAGGTTATTATTATCATTATCACTTTACACACATGTAACAGAGTCAAGGGACACACACAAACATACGTAGTCACACACATTTATGTTGTACATACAGTATATGTGGGTGGCAGAGGTTTGGAGTCGATTCAAGTCAAGTCAGTTTAATTTGTAGAGCGCTTCATCACAATTACAGTCACTAAAAGGGCTACAGCTCCTGGTTCCCGTCTCTGGACTAATTTATCTGCAAAGGACTGCACGAGCGACACAGACGTCTGGATATAAGCAACACCAAAGCCTGTCAACCTGTCTTGGTTCAACAAAACCTTGTGGATAAGAATCTGCAATACTCTGCAATATTCAGAGGACTCGAGGGTTGAAGTTCTGTAAAATCTCCTTTTTTCTCTGAATTGGGGACTTATTTCAGTAAAGGTGATAAAATAGCATAGATTAGTATGTTGACGTTCATATAAGGCAAATGACCAAGTTTAAAACAAAAAAAAATTCAATTTTTTTTTTGTTCATTGGCTTTTAAATCAATGAAAACATATCATTGGCTAGGCTCATGAAAACTTAGTTTTTCCACATCTTACTTGAGAACCGCTGTGGTGTTTTTTTACGCTACAAGATCTCCCCCTAATGACTAATGAATTTCCAATAAATTACTTTGACGACGACCAAAATACCATTAGTACGAAGATATTAGACAACATTCAAATGCTCCTTCGCTTCCATAACGGAGGCGATCATTGCAATGTGACGTTGAAAGGCATGCCCTGTAGACAGAATGAGAGAGACACTTGAAAGGGAAGGGACCTAAGGTCCCTTCATTGGTTGCTCGTCAGTTCAAGAATAGATTTTAAGATCCTCTTTTTTGTGTTCGAAACACTCAATGGATCAGCGCCCGAATACTTGTCAGACATGCTTCTGATGTATGATCCCTCTTGATCACTCAAGTTCCCTGGCACTGGCCCTTTAGTTGTTCCCTGGGTGAGGACAGGGACCTATGAGAAGTTAGCGGTTAGTGTCTGTAGTCCTTGCCTCTGGAATAACCTGCTAGAGGAGCTGAGGACATCACAATCTGTGAACACCTTTAAAATAAACCTTAAAATATCCCTATTAAGCTCAGCATTCTCTTAATCCATTTGATATATTTAAGTTTATTTTCATTGGATTGTTAAGCACCTTATATTGCAATTTTGCACAAAAGGCGCTATATGAATAAAGTTAGATTGATTGAAAAGAAACAAATGAAAAATGAACAGAATACTTTCTAAATATTAACTTTGTGTGACACATTTGTCCACTGTTCCTGATGAAGTCCCAGTGACGAGGACAATCCAGTACCCTGTGTGACTCCGCTCTGGCGGAAAGTATACAGTGGGACAAAAAAGTATTTAGTCAGCCACCAATTGTGCAAGTTCTCCCACTTAAAAAGATGAGAGAGGCCTGTAATTTTCATCATAGGTATACCTCAGATGATGACAAAATGAAAAAAAAAAAATCTTGAAAATCACATTGTCTGATTTTTAAAGAATTTATTTGCAAATTATGGTGGAAAATAAGTATTTGGTCAATAACAAAAGGTCATCTCAATACTTTGTTACATGCCCTTTGTTGGCAATGAAAGAGGTCAAACGTTTTCTGTAAGTCTTTACAAGGTTTTCACACACTGCTGCTGGTATTTTGGCCCATTCCTCCATGCAGATCTCCTCTAGAGCAGTGATGTTTTTGGGCCTTCGCTGGGCAACACAGACTTTCAACTCCCTCCAAAGATTTTCTATGAGGTTGAGATCTGGAGACTGGCTAGGCCACTCCAGGACCTTGAAATGCTTCTTACGAAGCCACTCCTTCGTTGCCCGGGCGGTGTGTTTGGGGTCATTGTCATGCTGAAAGACCCAGCCACGTTTCATCTTCATTGCCCTTGCTGATGGAAGGAGGTTTTCACTCAAAATCTCACGATACATGGCCCCATTCATTCTTTCCGTCACACGGATCAGACGTCCTGGTCCCTTGGCAGAAAAACAGCCCCAAAGCATGATGTTTCCACCCCCATGCTTCACTGTAGGTATGGTGTTCTTTGGATGCAACTCAGCATTCTTTCTCCTCCAAACACGACGAGTTGAGTTTTTACCAAAAAGTTATATTTTGGTTTCATCTGACCATATGACATTCTCCCAATCCTGTTCTGGATCATCCAAATGCTCTCTAGCAAACTTCAAACGGGCCCGGACATGCACTGGCTTTAGCAGGGGGACACGTCTGGCACTGCAGGATTTGAGTCCCTGGCGGCGTAGTGTGTTAGTGATGGTAGCCTTTGTTACTTTGGTCCCAGCTCTCTGGAGGTCATTCACTAGGTCCCCCCGTGTGGTTCTGGGATTTTTTTTCTGGGATCTTGCGTGGAGCCCCAGATCGAGGGAGATTATCAGTGGTCTTGTATGTATTCCATTTCCTAATAATTGCTCCCACAGTTGATTTCTTCACACCAAGCTGCTTACCTATTGCAGATTCAGACTTCCCAGCCTGGTGCAGGTCTACAATTGTGTTTCTGGTGTCCTTTGACAGCTCTTTGGTCTTGGCCATAGTGGAGTTTGAAGTGTGACTGTTTGAGGTTGTGGACAGGTGTCTTTTATACTGATAAGGAGTTCAAACAGGTGCCATTAATACAGGTAACGAGTGGAGTCAGCGGAGCCTCTTAAAGAAGTAGTTACAGGTCTGTGACAGCCAGAAATCTTGCTGGTTTGTAGGTGACCAAATACTTATTTTCCACCGTAATTTGCAAATAAATTCTTAAAAAATCAGACAATGTGATTTTCTGGATTTTTTTTTTTCATTTTGTCTCTCATAGCTGAGGTTTACCTATGATGAAAATGACAGGCCTCTCTCGTCTTTTTAAGTGGGAGAACTTGCACAATTGGTGGCTGACTAAATACTTTTTTGCCCCACTGTAGGTCTATATTTGGTGCCAAGAGCCCAAGAGACTCAGGTAGTCTGACGCAGTACCTTACCATACAGCGTCTATCCTTCTCTGACGCGACCCGTTGAAAGCTGTTTCTTTACAAAGGAGTACTCGTTGGTCTCATTTCTCGGGAACATACACTACCCGAGTACGTTGTGTGAGCCAGCGGGATAAATTATGCATCGTGAGTAGTTAATCACATATCCCTGTTTTGAGGTTTTAAGAGCATGCTTACATCCGGTTTGGGGAGGGAGTGGGAGGGTGGGGGCCGGAAGTAGTATTATGGCCCACTGGGTCAGAGGAGTGTTTTGGTGTGTGTGCTTGTGGGATTGTGTGTGTGTGTGTGTGTCTGTGTGTGTGTGTGTGGGTGTGGGTGTGGGTGTGTGGGTTAACAGGATGGGTTAATCTGTGCCTAAAGTCTGGTGGGGGCCAGGCTGAGAGCTAGGAATTCGGGGCAATAAAAAGTATCTGGCTTTTGGTGGTACTATATGGTCATATGCTTGGGTGTGTGTGTGTGTGTGTGTGTGTGTGTGTGTGTACACACACACACACAATAGATCCCATATCGCATCTTTGAAATATTCAAGGACTATTAATCTTGTACTCTATTCCTTATCCCCCTAAATATGCCACTTTTCATGATCATTGCACCTAACAACATAAACTGTAGGCATACATTACAGAATAATGGACATTTACGGTACAGCGGGGGGCGCATTGCTCTCGTAGCAATATTCACAGCCATAGTTGTTGCCAAAGAAACCCATCCGGTTTTCTATGTAGTGATAGTGATGAGACACAAAGAATAGATATACATATATTCTTTATACATAATAAAGAATAATTTAATACCTTACATCTGCTGGTCCCGTCCCCACGTTGTTCAGGTCCCCAACAACTGTTCATTGCTTATTTCTTGGAGACCCCGCATCAGTCAGACCTACCACATAATAGAAATTTGTTTTAACCTTTTTTTTTTTCTACACACATAAACTACTACTAATGATAATAGTGGGATAGCAATGTTAAACATGACAATAATAGAGTGATAGAGTAAACGCTGTGAAATAATAACATACAAGGTCGCGGGTCCAGTTGGTGTTTCACGGCCCCCTCGGCATCTCAAAATATCCCTAATAACATACTAGTCATCAGTCATACATTGTCATAGTCATGATATATCCGAAATATAGCAACGGTCTAAGAAATACTTACAGCAAGTCAGCATGTTGTCGTCGGATGGGTCACTGCTTCCACAAAAGACTTGCCGCTATGCTAATCATTACCCCACACCCACCTGAGTCATCGGGCCCTAGCCAAAAGACACAAGGAATTCCTTATCTGCGGCACAGGTAGGGGATTCACACCCACCCTTCCACCGCGGGGTCATTGCCATTTACCGTTGAAAATGAAAATGTTAATACCCCTATAAATTAATTGATGAAGTATATAGTAACATAGTTTCATAATAGTTAGTCATATGTGAGATCTGTCTTTTTAAAATGTGTGGCTTTTTATAAACACGTTTCCCTCTGGGCCGTTGGTGAAACCACATTTACCACATAAGGATATAACCCATATATGTGTCACTATACGGATAATTATGGTGTTTTTCATATCAAAATAATGCTCTTGTCATGAAATAGCTGTATTAAGAGGATTCATAGAATAATATATTAGATAAAACTTGATTACAATACACACACACACACACGCACATGCACACGCACACACACACACACACACACACGCACACATACACAAGCCCCCCTGACCCAGTGGACCAAAATGTCGCTTCCTGTACCCATCTCCTGTCTTGACATCAAACATCTCTCTGAAGGCCATGATGTTTATCCTCACCCACAGTCATACAACCAGATAGTAACACAAAAGCCAGATACTTTTTATTGCTCTCTATTCCTATCGCTCATCCTGGTTCCCGCAGTCGGGCCCCCCACCAACCTTTTAGCCACAGATCAACCCACCCATCCCCATCTTGAGATCAGACATCTCAGTGATGGCCATAGTGTTCCGCATCACGCACCTGCAGACGTCCTGGTAGCACCGTAAAAGCCCAATACATTTTATTGCGCTCTATTCCTAGCTCTCATTTTGGCTCCTACAGTCTGGCCCCTACCAACCTTTAGACACAGATTAACCCGGCCTGTTAACCCCCCCCCCCCCCCCCCCCCCCCCCACCACACACACACACACACACACAGAGACACACACACACACACACACACACACCCAAGCATATGACCATATAGTACCACCAAAAGCCAGATACTTTTTATTGCTCTGGATTCATAGCTCTCAGCCTGACCCCCACCAGACTTTAGGCACAGATTAACCCATCCTGTTAACCCACACACCCACACCCACACCCACACCCACACACACTCACACACACACACCAAAACACTCCTCTGACCCAGTGGGCCATAATACTACTTCCGGCCCCCACCCTCCCACCCCCTCCCCAAACCGGATGTAAGCACGCTCTGAAAACCTCCAAACAGGGATATGTGATAAACTACTATCGTGTTCCCGAATGTTCTCCTGATTCCAGCAACAGAGATCTGTATTTTCTGTGGTCGACGACTCAAGGTCTCACGACCTTGAGTCGTTTTAAGGACCTCAACTAAGGGGGAGTTGGATAACTGCTTTGGTTTTCTCTTTTATGTTGCACTGGCTATTTGTCTCTCTCACGCACACACACACACACGCACGCACGCACACAAGGACACACACACGCACGCACGCACGCACGCACACACACACACACACACACAAACACACACACACACACACAACCCTGTCCCACCCACACATGAAATGGATACTTTCTATTCATCCAGTGTTATTGGAAATAAATGTGAAAGATATTTTCCACCTTGTAACTTTTATTCGATATTCGATATACATTTTTGATTAACGTAATAAATGTATTTTTTATTATGTAATAACTATACAATTGTAAATATATATATATATATATATATATATATATATACATACATATTAGTGCTGTCAGTTAAACGCGTTATTAACTCCAATTTTAACCACGTTAATTTTTTTATTGCGAGATTAACGCTCTTTTGGCTTGGCAAACGTTGTAGTTTTTTAACCTGCTGTCTAGCAACAACTGGTCACGTTAGAAAAACTACAACATACCAGATCTAGCTACACCGGAAACAAAACAACAAATAGGCCGCACAAACTTGTTGGGGCAGGCGGCGATACGGAGTGGGTGAAAAACTCCTTAAAAGTGTGTTTGTTTGTGTGTCACTCTGTTCGAGCCTGCACGAGAGTTCAATGTTGTCATTAGCTGTTTACGTCTTTCTAACCAATCGCAGTTCAAGGCCCACCTGGGCTGTACCACTTCGGGAGGGACCGTGTCACACCAAAATTGCACCGGGGGCGAAAATTGTACCGCCTACGTAATCTGCGTTCGAAAATTCCAAACCTGCCTGGCAACAGATGATCACGTCGAACGTTGCCTGGCAACGGACGATCGCGTCGAACGATGACGTAGGAAGGTTCATGAACATCATTGAGCGTCACAAGACGAAATAAAATTAAACAGATAACACTTATTTGAGAAATGACATTTATTAGTGTTGCTAACTTTATATTTGTATTGTATTTAATTGTTTTATCGCATTTAACTAGTAAACTTTATTAACACAAGCTAGCTAGACTATGATACACTTTAAACACTCGGTTTACCATCTTAATTCAATACAATAAAAATATAAGTAAAAACAAGTGTTATCTGTATTATGTTATTTTGTCTTCGGCAACATGAGTGCGAATGTTTTTTGAAACCAGCCTGGCAACGGACAATCGCGTCGAACGATGACGTTATGTTACGAACGCGGATTACGTAGGGGGTACAATTTTCGCCCCCAGTACAATTTTGGTGTGACAGCTGCTCAGTTACTCCCCTCTAGACAAAATCGACTTGGTTGCGACGTTGACAGTGAGTGTTGCGGCTGTTAAGTGAGAGGTTGCGGGCGCACAGCTCAGGCTGCCGGACGCTGCTGCAAGGAACTTTTCTAAACGCAATATTGTTATCCCGCAGTAATCAGCCCGACAGCCCCGAAACGTTAACGGCCGACCGGGAATTCTCCCCACTCTCCCGATTACCACTCCACCACCGTGTGTGTGTGTGTGTGTGTGTGTGTGTGTGTGTGTGTGTGTGTGTGTGTGTGCGCGCGTGTGTGTGTGTGCGTGCGTGCGTGCGTGCGTGCGGGAACTCCGACGTCCATTTATTGGTTGCGCTCTCTCTGAAGATAAACATGAAAAAACAGCTTCCTCTTAGAAGTGACCTTGACAAAACTCCAACTCCTCTCTTCCCAAGGGAACCAGAACAAAGGGGCCATACATACAATATTATAACAAAATGATTGAAATCAAAGAAATAAAAGACATACCTGAAGATAAACATGAAAAAACAGCTTCCTCTTAGAAGTGACCTTGACAGAACTCCAACTCCTCTACGAAGCACACAGAGGGGGAGGGGAACTAGCATGACTACACGAAGGTCAGGTGTATGCTAGCTCACCGCAACAAAATACAAAGTTCCCCAAAACACTGAAATCTGCATGGATATTTAAACCAGACTTCAATTGAAAAATGTATAATCAAAATAACTAATATAAAGAATGATAAACTATAAGATGGTCAACGATTTGATCATAAAATAAATGTACACACCTCTTCCCAAGGGAACCAGAACAAAGGGAAGAGGGCAAGGGGGCACGGGAAACTTATGGGGTTCTCAGAAATGTGGGCAGGAGCACAGAAGGAGGAGGAGCCAAATCAAAGAACAAAATCAAATAGAAAGGGGCACATAAGGGGGCATAGAAAGCTACACTTCAGGTAATAAAACAAAACTGTAAGGCAATTTTGTGTAATTATAAACTAAGAGATATGACACCCTGTTACATAGGCGTTATTCGATAGCCTGGTAATGTGTATAGGCCTAAGTACGGTAGGAATATTCATACTGGTTTGAATAATAAATGTTATAGTATTTCCCATCTTTGCTGAGCAAGAGTTTTGTTCCAAAACTTTTGAAACAAATAAAAGCCTGGGCTATTGAAGTTTTACGGTAGGCCTACCACTGTCATGCACCTACCCGATGTCAAGTGGACCGGGTTGAATTCAATGCGGGTCTCTTCTTATATCCATCTTACCAAATATATTTTATTACTGTCCTTCTCAATACTCTGATCTCACTAAAAGGGTAGCAGCACGAAATCAAGGGATATTAGAATAGAAAAAAAATGTGTGATTAATCGCGAGTTAACTATGACATTTAATATTTTAATCGCTTGACAGCACTAATACATATATATACATATAAATATACATGTATTATATACAACTGAAAGTAAAAAAAATGTTGCACCTCAGACAAACAACAACAAAAAGAAGTAGCAAAAAAGTTCACCCACTGACATGCAGCAACAACAACGAAAATAAGTTCTGCTACTAAAAGACTAAAATAAATATAGCACTCAGACTAACTCATTAGCTATGGTCTATGAGCCAGAGGGCCCAGAATGGTACTGCTGCTTTCTCTGACATCCCGTCAAGTTCAATAGCGCTAGCAGTTGACAGTGGGGCTGACAGATGATGTTAATGTCATTGTGAAGCGGGGACGTTAACACCACCAACATCAATGGGCTAACCGTATTGCGAGTCATGTATGAGCTGTGCTGTTAGCATGGTGGTGGTAGCATGTTTATACAGAGCGATTGATAGCCCCCTGTGGCCACTCAACACTGCGCTCAAAACGCACACACACACACACACACACACACACACACACACAACATGCACACACATAGACAATCCACACACATACAAATGTATACACACTACTCTTTTTTTACACACATGCACACACACACACACGCACATAGATTCACGCACACAAATGCAAACAAGCACTCCTGTACACACACACACACACACACACACACACACACACACACACACACACACACACACACACACACACACACTTCCCATGCAAGCTGTTGCATGCATAATGAGTTAAACATTTATCTCATGTTTTATCCCCACGGTAAAACCTTCATTGTTGAATATCATTCTGTGTAAATACATAAAGATGGAGGCGCAAGCCGAAGTGCATATGCATGTATGGCATAAGGCCAGAGAATGAGTCTCCTATAGGTCAAACAAGATCTGAAGACACACAGCAAAGGCCACCTGGGCCTGTCCACCTTCCAAACCAGCATCATCATTACATCTTCATCATCATCATCATCATCATCATCATCATCATCCTCATCATCACCATCATCATCATATGACCTTCATCGCCCTTGCCTTAGCTCTGCAGAGAACAAAAAGCCTCTCTATGATATATACTTTCATTTCAAAATGTTATATTTGTTTGGTTTCAAATGTGCATCAACATACATGAAGTTTAAACGTCCACATGCTGCCCTGCAATTGGACATTACGAAGGAAGAAATACATAACTACCCAATAACGGGCCGGCTCCAAGTGTTTTTTTCCTTCATATGAGTTACCAACAATGATTCGATATCAGTTGCTTTTATCTATAATGTTTCTTTTTCTGTATCGTCTTAACCGGCTGAAATTGAAAAGTTCCTCTGCGGTGCTTTGAGCGTATTGATTTTGTGTTGTGGAGCAATGCAAACTGAAGGGCAGAGGCGTCCCGCTATTGAAAAAGCATTCACATCCTTGAAATGTTATTGACCACTAACAGCTATGAGACATTGCTGTGGTACAAGATAACATATGTAAAATGAATAAAATGCTTTATGGCAAAACTGACCTAATAAAACTACACTATCTTCTTATTAATGTTGTTAAGCCAATTAGTAAGGTATTGGAAAACTGTCAAATCGTCATGTTATACTGACCTCAAATTATAATAGTTATTCATGATGTGCGTTAGAAATATGAATGTGTACTCTGTATTCTGCTAGGACCCCAATAGTATAATGGCCTTTATGTGTGTCTCGTTTCGAATACATTGCTCAGAATAACTCGTACTCAACCATGCATACTAGTTGTAAGAAAAGTATCACAGAGCGAAGAAGTCCTCCAACACAGCGTGAAGCCACTCAGACGTTCAGCTTGTTTGAAATGGTTGTTGAAGTCGTTTAAAGATAGACTCTTTTATGAGACATTAATACTATATTACAACCTAGCCCTTAGCCTGGGTTTGGAGAAATAATGAGATCTTGAGGGGGGGGGACTGAACCCCTGCTTCAGTTGCAGGGGTTCAGTTTTGTTGGGGGCTGCCACCACACAGCACCACCAAATGTCTCACACAGCGGACACAGAGTCAACACTGAGTTAGGCATGAACTAATCTCTGAAATTCTCTACTGCCGATTTTTTTACATCATTTATGCAGTTTTACTTTCTAATTTTATTTTTAGATTAAAAAAATGACCAAGGCCCAAACCTCGGTGAGCTGGCTACGGGCATGATATCAGGGACCAGACACATACCTTGTAACCTGAGCTGCTATTAATTTATTTTTCCTGAAATATACATATACTGTCACGCCGTCCATTCCTGCCACCTAGTGGGACCCAGTCTTCCCCTCATTCAGCTCTACACACCTGCCGGCATCATCAACTCCACACACCTGCCGGCAATCATCAATCAGCTCCCTCTATATCAACCCCGGTTCTCCAAACGGCTAGCAATAAACACCTCTGTTCTGTTGAAGTTGCCTGGTCTACCCTGTGTTGTGCTTTTGGGTCCACTACCTTCCCCTGTGAACGTAACATCTACATATATATGTATGTATGAGTATGTATGAAGAAAATGTGGGCAGGGGAGATACAGTCGACAGCCGTCTTGTTTACCTTAATATTCAGACGGCATGATGTTGAGGGGCCTATCTCACGGTCCCTGGCTGAGCTGGGGCTTACAGGAATTAAGAAGTCTGCGCTCTAAATTGAATAACTGTATCACCCAGGCTGCTGGCCCTAAAGGACCAAGACCCCCACCCCGCACACAACCTGAGGACTCTCAGAGGGGCCAGTTTAAGGGCGGGTTCCACTAAAATATTAAAATATTTCCCATAAGAGTTAAACTTGTAGGATACACAGAGGATCAAAGCCAAGGGCCATTCAGATGCATTTTGGGAGGTGGGGAAATAAGCTAAATGAGGGCTTTGTAAATACGACTCGACGTGTCGTTGGCCATGTATCCACAATCAATCGGGCCTCATTATTTCACGTCCGAATACAAACAGTCTGACAGGCAGCCGCACGAGAGAGAGAGAGAGAGAGAGCGAGAGAGAGAGAGAGAGGAGAGAGAGAGAGAGAGAGAGAGAGAGAGAGAGAGAGAGAGAGAGAGAGAGAGAGAGAGAGAGAGAGAGAGATGCAATGCTGGTGGATGCACGCCCGTAGTCCTCGGGGGTGGGGAAAAAACAAAAGTATCCTGACATGCACATGCGTCATATAGGCCTACGCACGCCTCTGGTGAGGCTGCATATAAACCGTTAGCCGGAGACGCCTCGTCCGTTCAGGTAGTACGTCTGAACGTGGAAATAGCAAACGAACTTTTCCTCGGCACGACGCTCTCCTCTGGACAGAAGCGAGACACTTTTTACATTTACACTTAACGCTTCGTTTTTGCTCTTGATTGAGTCATTAGTCACTATCTGTGATATTTAAATGTGTTTTATTAAGTCACGGAGTGAAGTAATATATTTAGAATAATTGAAATGTTTAAAAAATGTGATAACTGGGGGGTCGTCACTTGGCGCGTGATGAGAAACGCTCTCCAAACGGGGTCCACGTGCTGCTACCGATGCCTGCAATCGACCAGGTAGTACCGCTTTCTACGTTTAAACCAAAGACGTTTTTTTGCTCCAAAACAGAAAAAGTGACATAAGGGCTTCACGGGGATCCGAAACAATGGGATATCATCAACACCCCGCGCGCCATGTCGAGACGGCTCGCGCACCCCATCCATACTGACACAGAACAGCCAACGATGCAGCTCTCCGTCACGCGCCGAGATGAAGCGCGCGGCTCTCTAACATAACGAACAACAAACAAAAACAAGAAAACAACAACCACAATGTTCTCCGACGTGGGGAACGCGAGCGACGAGGACCTGCTGAGGTCGCTCGAGCAGGAGTGGAGCGACCGGCCGCAGGAGCGGCTGACGCGCACCGGGCACACGGTGGTCTCCGTGTTCCTGGGCTCCATCATGGTGTTCGGCTTCCTCAACAATCTGGTGGTGCTTGTGCTGTTCTGTAAGTTCAAGACACTGCGCACGCCCGTCAACATGCTGCTGCTTAACATCAGCGTGAGCGACATGCTCGTGTGCGTGTTCGGCACCACGCTCAGCTTCGCGTCCAGTCTGCACGCGCACTGGCTGTACGGGAGGCACGGGTGCATGTGGTACGGCTTCATCAACTCGTGTTTCGGTGAGTGGCTCCTGCAAGAGTTCAGTGGATGTTATATTTGCGGTGTTGGTGAGTTTAGTCGCCCTTGGAAAAGTCCCCAAGGACAATAACGGTCCTTAGTATTCCTTGTAGTCCTCTCTCCCTTGAGTGCACCATCACTCTCGGGGGTGTTCAATGGACTATTAGGGCGCCGCTACTAATAAGATACAAGTGATAAATTTATGTTTTTTGTGGTTGTCAAAAAGATTGGTTAAAGTTGAAAAATAGTCAGTAGGTTTATTATTTGAAATTACTAAATGGCAGTTATGAGAGAATAATTGGCGCATATGAATAGGACTGTAAGGTTTATTTCTCCCATGTCCTTAATTGTATGTGCAAATTGTCTTCTATACTCTATGGCAGCTAACATATTAAGCTCAAAATCGTTTTGGTTCGTTCGAGACCTCCAAGGCGTGTCAGCTGCTGAGAAGCCTTGCATGTGCTTGGTAATCTGTGGTTCATTCACTCACACGGCCGCATAACACGACACGCTTCAAAGGAGTTGTTTACACTGTCACTTTAGCGTGACAGTGTATGGAAATAGGTCAACATCTTTCTGACAAAACTTTTAAATGGAGCAAACATCAAAAACATGACAAAATGTGCCAAAAGAAAAGTGTGCCAGTTGATGTTGCAGAACATTCATAAGTTACAGATCCAAGGCTTTTAAAGTCTGGTGTGCATGACAAAAAATAGGAAATTGGGAACTGCTACAAAAAGCCATATTGAAATCAATATGATGGATGCTCTTATTTGAAAAGCACTTCAAAATGACATGCACAGCATGGCTGTTCACAGCGGTAAGTGAACCCGAAACCCATGTGTTGCCTTGCTCTGCCAGACAGGACCACCTGACGCGCTCAGAGAATAGCTATATAAAGGTCCACTACAGATGTCTTTCTTTGTTTGCTTTCTGTGCGTCTCTGGAGGTGTTCAAGAAAATCTCCCTTTAAAAACTGAAACTAAAAGTACAAATACTTCTAATATTAGTTGAACCTAAATCATTTTCACCTCACAGAACATTTTCAGTTATAGGTGTAATTAGATCATATTAATGATGCTAGTTACGGGTATATATCAAGGGCTTACATCATGAAGGGTAAAAAGCAAAAAATATATAATTGTTATCATTCAACTTTTGAATGGCATTTCTCATGTAAGCTATGTTTGCATGAGATATGTACACGACTTCTATGTAAACACACACACACACACACACACACACACACACACACACACACACACACACACACACACACACACACACACTCCCTTCCTTAAGCGTGAGTGTGTATGATGAGCAGGGTTCCTATAGCGTCGAGGGTCTGCTCTCCAGAAGGGCTCACGTGAGGATTAAGTCTGGTAGAATCCAGACCCTGAACTCTACTACGCCCCCGCACTCCTGCACGCACTCACGCAGTGAACGACATGATTCATTCACTGTGTCATCTAGGGATGCTCAAAATTAACAGTTTTTACCGTCACAGACCATGTCCATGTTCCCACTCCCTCCCGCTCCCTCAGATCCTCTTCCTCCATACACCTGTCTGTCCCCTCCGCCCGTCTCACCACCATGGGGCACAGATTCTTCAGCCGCTCTGCTGTCTCTGGAATTCATTACCATCCCAACTCAGAAACATCTGATTCATTCCCCCCATTTCAAATCACAACTCAAAACACATCTGTTCAAAACTACCTATTCCATCTGATGCCAAATGCTGTGTCTCTTACTATTGTTTTTATTTTTTATTTAACTTATTGTTGTTCCTTTTGAATGACTTTTGTGTATCTTTGTATGGTGTCCTTGAGTGCAGAGAAAGGCGCCTTCAAATTAAATGTATTATTATTATTATTTGTCCATTTTTATCGCACATTTATTCTCATCATTTATTATTGTCACTGGAGTTAGCATCCCTCTGGTGTCTATCATATCGTGTCTCGATTTCACCCGGACGTTTGTCTGTCTACCTGCCAGATTGACAAAAACGCACTGCAAGGCAAGGCAATGTTTTCTATACGTAACCCTGGATTTCTTCACCTGTCAGACGGTAACGTCTACATGCCATTGGCTGGTGGCAGGTGTTCACGTTGGCACCTGATCAAGTCACGGTCACAACAGATGCTGCGGATAAGCAAAGCTAATTCCATACGCCGCCTCTCCCTCTGCACTCCAAGCGGCACCAATCGCCGTGGACGTCAACAGGCATAAATTAGCCTAATGGACGGAGATGGTAATGAGGCATGTGGACATCATAATAATTAGACTCTGAACGTGAACATGCTGGGGTCGTCGTTTCTAGTGTCCCTATATGGTGCAGCCCTCAGCCTAGAGCAAGCAGGGCTGTTTAGCTTCAGCGTGGCTCATCTGTGCTAAGCACCTTTGACTATAGGCGTGTGTGGACGTCGCAGAGCGCAACGATGGAGTGTCGACCCTGTGGAGTAGACGTGGGCTAGGCGGGTCAGGGGAAGGGTTGCTATTGCGTTGGTTAGCCCTGAAGGTTGGGTTGTGATTTAAACAGTAGCACAGAATAGGAAATAGAAATACAGGTGTGGTGATTTTAAGAAAGTACACGGATTGAGGCTTTTGCATTAAAAGGCAACTGGGATGATTGTGTTGAAGGAGAAAATTCTACTTCACCCTTCAGATGAAAACAACAATTTAACAGCAATTAAGTAAAAGTTGCCTTCCAAGAGTGGCTCATTTATTTACTGACATACTTCATGGCATTAGAGTAAACCTTAAGTAAAATGTCATATTTTCAGCTATTTCCACCACCAAAATCTGTCTTATTTCTCCTTTCTTCCTCTTTACTGCTGCTACATTAGAGGTATACAGTATATGTGTGTCTGTGTATGTGTGTGTGTCTATGTGTGTGTTTGTGTGTGTCTGTGTCTGTGTTTGCCTGCTTGCCTGCGTGCGTGCGTGCTTGTGGGTGTATACATATACAAACCGCCGTCATTTCTAGGGCAACTATTCTTCTTAACTGGTGACTGTTTGCAGTACATAAAGACTCAGATTGTAACAACAGAGTTCTGAAATAGAGCTTGTATTAGCCAAAACACTGTTTATTTCATTTGGTTTGTTCTAAAAACTTTTAGCTTTGGGCATTAAAATGTTTTTAAATCGTTTTATCTTTACCCGTTTCACATTAACATTGGTTCCTGCAGCTGCACCCTTCCCATGGAGTAGGTTGTTACATAAGGGACTGCAGGTGTACAAACAGCAACAGCAGTCAATGTGAAGCAGTCGTAGTAGGCTGCAAAATAACAGTAAATAATATTTTGTTCCTGCAGAGAGGTTTACGTCCAGATTGTGCCACTTTACCATCCGTTTACAGCTACCCTTGCGGGATATGTGTCCGCCTCCCGGACACATATCTCAAAATAAACCCTCATTCTCATGGCAAGAGCACTTGTATGAAAAGAAATGCTAATAAGAACAGGCTGCTTTCAAAAGGAAACAAAAGTAGCCTTGCTCCTTCCAAATACAGAGGTCACAAAGCTGACATTATTCACAAAGATGAATCTATTCAATTCAAATTCTTATTTTTCAGATAGGAACTATGTTTGCGTTCAAGGATCATAGCACAATAAGAGAAGAGACAAAATAAGAGTACGTCACAACAAAAAAGTGCATGTTCAAAGCTATATGAAATGCCCAGCACAATGGTCACCTGAATGGTGAGATCACACTGTGTATTGTAGCGGGTAGTGTTATATCCTCTTTGGAATGAGGCTTGTTCACTATAGTAAGAATAAATACAAAAAAATCCATATTTATGCATGTATGTGTATGCATTTATATTGCACATGTTTATCTTACAAAGCAGGTTTTACACAGAGTTGTTCGTTGTGCAGGAACATGAGTGCAGTGCTGTGTGTGTGTGTGTGTGTGTGTGTGCGTGCGTGCGTGCGTGCGTGCGTGCGTGCGTGCGTGCGTGCGTGCGTGCGTGCGTGCGTGCGTGCGTGCGTGCGTGCGTGCGTGCGTGCGTGCGTGCGTGCGTGCGTGCGTGCGTGCGTGCGTGCGTGCGTGCGTGCGTGCGTGCGTGCGTGATTGTTGGTTTGTATGTGTCCAAGAGTGGGGGAGTGAGAGGGCGGCCCGAGTTAGTGAGAGGCAGCGGGCTTGCTTGTGAACTATTGAGGTGGCTCAAGGTTTTAGTCTTGAAGACCGGATTGCTTTATTGGACGACGCATGTTGCTTCCTGTCTGTCAGAAAGTCAGAGATCTTCCTGCATGTGGGCTCGGGCACACTCAACTTGGATAATATGTCCTGAAGAAGAGTGGAGGAGATGGTGTTGAATGCGGAGTCCCTTGTTGAGTACATTATCTACAGACCTATTGGCTCCGTAGGGGAACCGCAGTGGGTCGAGGAGGGAGTTGGTGATGGCCTTGAAGGGTGTCAGCAATAGGCGCTCAATATTCTTCATGACCATAGAAGTTAAGGCGGCAGTAGCTCAGGACGGGCTGGTTGACTGGTTACCGGAAGGTTGCTAGTTCGAGTATCGCCGTGTCCCTGAGCAGGACGCCTCACCCTAACTGCTCCTGATGAGCTGGCTGCTGTCGCCTTGCATGGTTGACTCCGCCGTCGGTGTGTACATGTGTGAATGAATGGTTGTAAGTCGCTTTGGATAAAAGCATCAGCAAAAAACCCTAAATGTAAATGGCGACCGGTCTGTCCGCGATACTCTGCTTTTGGGGAACGGCGATGACGGCAGATGTTTTGAGGCCGGCAGGTATGATGCATTTGAGGAGTGAGTTGTTGAAGATGTCCTTGAACACTGCTGGTGTGAACAGTGATTCAGTGTAGAATGGGAGACAGTGTATAGCCCAACTGCCCTGCTGGGGTTCTGTCTCTTGAAAGTTGTCATTGTTATAACTCACCCTGGTGGTGCTGGAAAAAATCTGTCCTCACAGAAGCTGATGTATGTCCCATACGTCACAGCCTCTGTGTGCTTCCCCAGACTGTTGGAGGCAGACCTTATAATGTCCCAGTCTGTCTTATCATGGTTTCTCTGCGGCATCAATTCTGATCTCACCACACATGGTTTAGAAAGTTGTAGTTTCTGCCTGTATGCTGGGATCGGATTAATAGCAGAGAATGGCCCCGGAGCCAGGGAGGGACTGCCTAATGACCTCTGACGGTGCTGTAACGATGATCTAAAGTGTTCTCCTACCTGGTCAGCCATTTAATTAACAGTTTATATTTTGGGTGTTTGTGAGTTAAGTCACCCTTGGTAAAGTCCCCAGGGACCATAACGGTCTTATTAGTATTCCTAGTAGTCACTCTCTCTCTGGAGCGCACCATCACTCTCAGGGGTGTTCAATGGATTATTTGGGGGCCGCTGTTAATAACATACTAGTGATAAAGTAATGGTTGTTGGGGAGGGCAAAAAGTTTGGTTAAAGTTGGAAAACAGTCAGTAGGTTTATTATTTAAAATGACTAAATACCAGATATAAGGGAATAATTGGTACATATTGATCGGACTGTAAAGGTTTAATTCTCCCATGTCCTTAAGTGTATGTGCAAATTGTATTCTATACTCTATGGCAGCTAACATATTAAGCTCAATTTCCTGTCATGATAACCAATGCATAAGTTTAGATATGCATTGGTTATCATTGTACTGCAAAGCAAACCATTTGCTTTGCTAAAGGTGGAATTGGTATAAGACACAGGTACTATAACACTATCATGGGAAACAGAGGGAATTAATTTGTTGTTTATCACAGTTCTCCTCACATGCAACACAACTGAGCTAATTTATTGTTATCCACATGCAGAGGTTAGTATGTGTCAACTCGTCGTGATACTGATCATTCATGGACAATTGGGCAGTCAGAGACCGGCTGCGATTGAAATAAACATGTCTAACAAGGCACAAACACTTGTGTGTTGTGTTAATAATTAATGAACGTGTTGGTGATTAATGAAACAAATGCCTTTCCCATGAGAAATTATATATGCAGACCCTGCAGTTGTTTTGGTTGATGTCGCTTTAAATGGATGTGTGCACAGACTTCAACATAGTCCCTAATGTTAGGTGTACAGAAAAAATAATCATAATTTGCTACCAGCAAAACTGTAGGAGACCCCACCAAAAAGGGAGGAGAACCAATAATAAATGGAGATAGACACATCAGATGGAATAGGCATTAAAACTACTGCCAATTGCTGTTTGACTTGCTATTGTTATTATTGTTTCTTTTTAATTACTTTTGTGTATCATTGTACAGTGGCCTTGAATACCGAGAAAGGCGCCTTCAAATTAAATTACTATTATTATTATGTAGAGAAAAAATAAGTATATTCAATTAATTTCATCCAGCAATCTAAAATAATCTTCAAAAATTGCTGGTACATTTGGCAAGAAAACAATTAAATACAATTACAGAAATCCTTAAATTCATGACATAAGAACATTCAACTTAAACTCATGGACATTGTATTTCCATAAGTGACCAAATAGCCACAAGTTTACAGCTCAGAATATAACTGCATATTTATAGAATTCACAATTTATTCATAATTATGCATTCCCCCAGGAACACCCCTACAGACGAGCAATGGTAGCGCCAGCCCTCACTCACATTGAGGAATAATAAGGTTTTATTATCAATAACCTTCAAGTCACTTACTATTGCAAACTTAATGTACTAGCAAATAAATACTAATACAACTAAATTAACTGAAAAAAAAAATTGCTTCAGAACAATTATTTTGTTATTCACGCAAACTTTCCAAAGGATATTTAGATTTTGCACAGGTTAAATCGTGAGAGCATATGCCACCAAAACATTCTACCATTGGAGCCACGCCGCGGTGCCACATGTGCTCGCCCTAACAGGTACTCAGGTCGGATGAGGGTCATTCAAAACACACCTCAGCCAATTAAACTGCATGTTGCTGAGTTCACCAGCTGTTGCACTCTGCCTTTACATTGCATTGGTTTGAGCAATTATCTCCGCCTCACTGGAGCATGATTCGAGCAGACCCCTCGATTGAAGATAACACAGAGCGACCGCGAAAAGAGAACCTGTGATGTCGTCAGGCCGCTTTGTGTTGGACTACTGATTTATAAAGAAAGGGAGCCGAAAAAGATCACGAGAGAGCCAGAAAACAACACCCTCGCCCTCTGCTCCCTTCCTCCCCACATTATCCCACAATTGAGAAGGTTTCTTTCAAGCACCTGTGGTGGAGCTATAATGTTTTTTGCGATCATGTGATTGACAGGCAAAATGGATTTGATTAACCAATCAGGTAAGAGCTGCTTCTATTGGTTGGAAATCTGCCGTGGTCTGAAATCGAAATGGGCTCATGCAGAAGCAGTCGCAATTAAACAGAGCCGTTATTCTCACAGTGCACTTAACTCACTAATAGCTGACAAAAGGCATGGCACTTCTAAAATAGCAGATTTAAATAATTGCCTACAGCACCTTTTAAGGTACAATGTGTCGGTGAAGTTTGAATGTGAACATACAGGTATGCACCTAAAGGCACCTACACTTCACCTGTTTTCCAGCAAAACCAATCGGGTTCAAATACAATCCAAATCGGCCCACACAGGCTGCTATGCGTAATGGAGATTCGGGAAGGCATTTTAACTTCAATAGTTATCTAAAGAGATTTAGGTTTGTAAAGATAGTTAATGTACTACCTTTAAAAGGGGTAACAGGATGCACATTGAGGAATATTTTAAGAAAATTGTATTATTTGTGAAGATAGGAAGAACCTTCTCAGTTATTTGTATCCGTATTCACAATAGTGGATATGGATGAAAATGTCTTCAACATGACCTACCACTATTCGCTGGACAGGACTAAATGCAATATTTTTTGAACGGGAACACTTTATCAGAGAGTCCAGTCCATTTGTGGCTGAACTAAACAAAGCAGGGATTGATAAGTTTCTTAAAATGACAATGACATTTACAGATTATATTCCTTTACGAGTGGGTGCAAAGCAGTGTGTAATATGGGGAATAGGATACAATGCTTTGCACCCACTTGAGTCCATTTGAACACGTTTTAATCAAACAGTTTGTTAATTTTTTTTTTTTTTTTTACAAAAGAGACCTGGCCAAAACCGCCATCGACTTTAAAACACATGATGCATAGCATGAATAGAATGGAGCATACAGCACAGCACATACAGCATATAATGTCCATCAATGTACATACTGAATAGACTATACAGCATTGTACACGCAGTGACAAACACACAGTACAGAACATACAGCTTTGACAAACAGCATTGAACACACAGCATATAATACAGGGCCTAGAACATGCAGCATACACTATACAGCATAGAACAGAAGGTATAGAATGTACAGCATAGAACAGACAGTATAGAATGTACAGCATAGAGCATAACATAACACAAAGCATAGAATATAGAGCATTGCACACATAGTGTACAACACACAGTACAGAACATTTAGCATTGAAGGTACACCATGGAACACAAAGCGTATAATACAGAGCATAGAATAGACAGCATAGAACATGCAGCATAGAACACAGTATAGAACGTAGGCTACAGCAATAGTATAAAACAGTATAAAACATACAGCACAACAACATAGAACACAAGCATAAAATAAACATCCAAAAACCTACCACATAGTGCAGTATAGAACACATAGCATAGAGCCCACATGCCGTTTCTGTGACACTGGTTAGTTTCCCGTTTCCCTGGCTGCCTTTTGATCTGCGACCAGCAACCAGTAACCTTATCAGCAGGAAAAATAAGTGTATCTCTTGGGAACATGTGCATTGATACAAGAGAGGTCGAGCATGTTGTAGAATGCATTCAAAGGCCATCTTCTGCGTGTTCCACCTTTAACCGCATAGCCCCTGGTCATCTGGTCTGTAATGTCATCACCCACTCTTGTAATATGATTTCGGGTCGTTTTTGGTCATAACATACTGTCATCAATCGCTACTGCTCATTGCGCTGCACTGAGATGGGAGACATTTTTATTTGCCTTTGCCTGGTATGTTATGAGTGAGGCGTTTCAATACTTAATCAGAGTGGTTGAAAACCTGTGGTTATGGAGCCAGTGTTAACTCTTGCATTTTTCCACGTTTTTCGTTCATTGTTCCAACCGAGGTAGTGGTGTGAGGCAAAACGTTGCTACATTTCCTAAAAAGTTCTCAAGGCTTTCCATTAACATAATATCGTAAGTAGGTAATGGAATCTGTAATGGGATAAAGGAATCCTAAGTGTCGCACAATTGGAGAAATTGAAAGAGAAAATGATAGTGAAGCAAGAGAGGCTAAAAACAAAAGGGTTAAAGATAGGTATAAGAGAAATTGGGAGATTTATATGTCATGGAAGGAAAAGTCAGACAGACGAGACTGTAAGGCAAGACACGATAAGGGAAAGGGTGGGGAGAAAGATAACCCATCTGCATCAAGTTTAGTTGTTGTGAGCCACCAATAGATCCAGACCTGGACAACGCTCCTCCTCCCGTTTTGTTTGTTTATTTATGACTGTTTAATGTATTGTAAAAGATGATTTGAATGGGATGATTATGTATGTCTTACTACTATAATAGCAGGCCTGCCTCACCAGTTACTCAAGTTAGTCATGTGCGCATGTGCCAAGCACTCTGCAACTCACACACACACACAGCCCACGTGAACGCATACATACACCGCAAGCACGCAGATACACACCGCACACACACGCACATGCGCACAAACATACACAGAAACGGACACACAAGCGCACACACACACACAGCACGCGCACACACCGCACGTCAAGACAAAGGCAGCGACACACTCACCGAGGTAAGATGTTTTGTTTTTAAACATAACAGCTCGTCCAACGACAAATACGCAGGTAAGAACACACACGCACGCGTACACACCGCAGCGACACTCACCCTTAAACATAACAGCTTCGCCATCGACACATGCGCAGGATAGAACACACACGCAGGCGCACACTCCGCAGCGACACTCGCCCAG
This sequence comes from Pollachius pollachius, assembly GCF_949987615.1. NCBI lineage: Eukaryota > Metazoa > Chordata > Actinopteri > Gadiformes > Gadidae > Pollachius > Pollachius pollachius. The sequence goes on along the minus strand of NC_136937.1, from coordinate 25,705,859 downwards.
GTAAAGACGTTATGTTTTTAAACATAACGGCTCCGCCTTCGACACACGTGCCCAGGTAAGGACACACACGCACACACCGCAGCGACACACTCACCCAGGTAAGACGATATGTTTTAAAACAAAACGGCTCCACCGTTGACAAACTCTCCCAGGTAAGACGTTCTGTCTAAAGGCTGTAGAAATTGCGATAAAAGAAGGGAAGAGACAATTTCTCCCCTCGATAAGCAATGGCAGGTCATTCATTTCATCATATAATAACGTAAACGTTCAATTCAAATATCGCGCCGACCGGCATATCAACACACAAGTCCCGTGATTTAAAGAGACAGTGTCCCCATAGCGCAACGAAAACATGTAAATAACAGTATGGTGAATTATGTCTGTAGAGTCCACCAAAAGGCTACACTTTGGTGCTCAAATGTAATATTAATCTTCTCCTTGAGCCCCCAAAATGTCTTTACACTTTGTTGCTCAAACTTAATATTACTCCCCTCCTTGAGCCTCCCGAAATGGCTTGCGATATTGATATCCCCCTTCCCCCCTGCGGACTGTTTTAGTTGTTTTGTTTTTGTTATGTTTTCTGTGTATGCTATTTGTGACTGTAGGCTACTGCTGCCTGTCTTGGCCGGGACACTGGAAGTGATGTTTAATCTCAATGATGATTATTATTTTTAACTAACCAATAGTAGTTGCCTTGCATTTTAAAAGGTCAATGCACTTTTCAGCCCTGAATAACAGTAAAAGCTATTTAATAATTGATTCGCATGCATAGTATACTACACTTTCCATTGAACAATTACCCCGTTACCATAAATTGACTAATTTTATAATGTCATCAAATGCTCACACACTAGCTGCTTTTTTGTGTGAAAGCAGCTAGTGTGTGAGCACTACGGCCCATCACTCCTGATGGGCCGTATGTGGGAACAACATATCCTGACATTTGTACCCTGAAAATCTCATGAATAATTCTACCCCTGAGGTAGTATTTTCTCCGTAGGAAATGTAAATTGCCTCATATGTGAATGAGGAGTAGAAAGTCAGTATTTCTCGCACCACTTTAGTGGGCGTGTTGATGACGCTTCTGCATGACGCTTCTGTCATTGAGCGGCCCCCTAAATGATGATCAGCCTGTTGCCTTTTGTTCATTGGTTAAAAAATATTTTAATGTTGGCACTGCTTTTAAGAGTCATTTGTTGGGAACAAATGTTATATGTTGTAAAATTATAGGCAAAACGTTATTATTGTATGTGCTCAGAAATTTGTTACATTATCGACAGGGGTTTCCACATTATGCAAAGGGTTTGATTACAGCTAGAGGTTGAGCGAGCGCAATGCGCGAGCGAAAACTCTAATTATTAAAAGACGGTAGTAATGGGAAATTCTATTTTCAGCTTCTATTTCTCTGAGTCCCTTTGGATGACATGTTGTTGTTTGTGTTGCTTCAAGTGAGGCCTGTTTTCTTCATCGATAGTTCACCATCTGGTTAACCAATACTATTGTTTTATTGGGGGGCAGAGCTGCTCTCAGCATCCTGCCAACACTGTATAAGATGTCCTTGCTTTTGCCCATGCTTTGGACTTCTCCTTGCGGAGCTTTTTGAGAGACCCAGGGCGAACTCCCATCTGAGGCCTCGTATGATTGAGGCCTCAGATTATTATGTTTATGTTATTGTCTGTTATATGTTTGTTATATGATTATTGTATGTTATTGTACCTTTATTACTCAAATATATTACCCTTATTGTTTTAAGTTTGGATGTCTCTTTATTCCTACTCAGTTAACACAGAAACGATTGACGTGGGCCAAATTCCCACCCCACATCCCATGTGTATTTGGTTTAAAGTCATCCAGCATTTGATTCCAAAATTGTCAGCCCTCTTATCCATAAGAATGCTGAAGGAAGCATGTGAAGCGACACCGCATTTCTGTATGGAACAGTGGTCAATTTGTTTGTCTCTGTGGTCATGATGGAGGCGCTAGGCTGTAGGCCAATTAGACCCGGCAATAGCTGCTGTCATCACCAGTTGCAACACCTTTATAATGGCAATTATGTCTCGAGAACATCAGCACGTTGTTGATGTCAAAACAAACTTAAACCATCATCTAGTCGGCTGGACGGCACTGTGTATTTGTTGTGCCCGTCTTTGTTGTGACCGCTGATTGTATTGTGTTGTGAGAACTAATCCACTAATCCACACACACCTCGGCATTCTAGTTAAGGGTCCTCAGAATCCTCTCCATTGGCTTCCCTCGACATTTGTCCAGAGAGAGCCCTACATGCCCCCAACATGCTTCCATTTCTCAAGCTGGCACCCTATAGGTGCTCACATAAAAAACGCTCCCTCACACGACCAAGGGGGAGCACATGTTAAAAGACGCCCTGGTGTTACCTGTCTGGAAGACATGATTTTAATTAATTAACTAATTGCATGTAATGGGAGAGTCTGATGTATTTTCAGAAGTGTCCACATTTATTGATTTATTTATTTGCCATTGTTTTCTGAATCAAAACAGTCACTTCTCCGCTACGTCACATCCATACAAATCCCGCCCGGCGGTCCTGATTGGCTCAACCATTGAATCTGGTCCCCAAATCCCACCCAACAGGAGCGATCCCAGATGGATGAGTGGAGCTAGGTGGAATGAAATTCATCTGGCGAGAGTCAGGTTAGTTATAGTTTGCTTATGGAAAACGTGCAAAGTGCAGAATTTATCGTCAAAATAAGGCCTGGATCATGCTATACCTGATCCAAACCCAGGGCTTATACTAATAGAGTAGGCAGCCACACTCAAGAAACCATAACATATGTTCCTCATTTATATCGTGCATGAAAAGCTTCAGAACCTCTTCCCAATGTGGACCATTGGAAAGAACATCCCAAAATGTTTCGGCATGTACATGAATGCTGCTGCATCAGCCATTGATTCAGTCTGTAGGATGTATTGATTTCCCCTTGTGCCCTGGCCAAGTGCAACTGGTTGGGGGGGAGGGTTACACATTAGTAGCAGTCTCCTTCCCAAAAACATGTCTGGATCAAAACTTGTTGAGAAAATCCCCATGGGAGTCAGTTAGGAGGGCAGAAGGAACCGTCCTTGGCTGAATTGACCCTATGGCCATATGGCACTCAGAAGGCACAGAACGTCTGCTAGCAACACATTAGCGGGACACAGTGACATTGGGGTTGTAAGCTCGCTGTTAGCCACAACTCAGTATGTGACTTGCCTACAGAAACACAGAACTGCTCAATCGGTCCACAAGAAAACACATAGACATACACAGGTCCCTGGCAGGCACCAGTAATGCTGTCACATTCACTGACGCCCTTTAAGAACGGCCTCAGTGCTGCTTTCACACCGTCAGGAAGAGTGATAACATTTAGAACAGAAAGAGCAGATTCAGGGTTGGGTCTTTATGATCTATGGTTGATTAAAGACTCAAAAGATAAATATTACCGGTGGATTTGATTTCACTTTTAGTTTTATCTATGGCTGTCCAGATGTTGAACTTTTGGCCAGCTGAGGTCGACATCATAATCGCTTTGATGTGTTTTCAATTGATAAACACGTCGAAGAAATCGTTTGGTTTGTTAGTTAGATATTTAGAAAATGACCTTAAGTTAGCCAAAGGTTGTGTCAATAATAATTTGTCAATATTTTTTAGAAGGTGTTGATCTTATCATCGTCTCCCAGTGTTCAGAGGTGTCTGAAGCAGAGCCACACTGACGGGCTGTACAACAGTGGACTATGTATCACTGGGTGGTAGCCCAGCACGACTCAAATCTCAACTAGGTGACCAATTCACCGCAACATTTGCAACGTAATTTACGTTGAACAACATTTGTTCAACGTAATGTAAGATATAGTCGTGAGTATATTGATTTGTTAACGAAACATTTGCCCATCACTCAATCAACCCACAAATGAAATAATCTCAAACAAACAAAGTAGTGAGTAACTGCAACAGCAGCCAAATTTGGCAGCATTAATAGCGTTTCAAGGTATTTGGGCCTCAAATATGTGTTGTATACCCTTGCTCCTACAAATAAGCCTGTACAAGTAGTTTTTTTTAAAACCTGCAAAGAATAGGCAATTGTCCTCTTCACCATTGCCGGTAGACGAGTATGCCTTTCTATTTTTTTCCTGATCCGTCACCTTTAACTTCACAAATGGGCACACTGAAAAGGTATTTTGAGTTGTGCACTCCTGAGAGTCTTATTTCTTATTGTGGAACCGAGTGGTTTATATCAGATGCTAGTTTTTGCCTGCTAGATGGTGAGCATGCTGCCAAGGTCCACTTTGTGAGACATTCCCCAGCTTGCTTCGTGAAACTAGCTCAAAGCAAACCTGGGCTTATGGTTAAAATCAAAACCTTTTCACAGGAAAGGTTGGCCAGTCGCGGACATACACTCAGAGACACGCGCTGCTCATTTAATGTTTATTGTTATTCTCCAGTGGCTACAACTGGTCACAACAGATGGCTCATAGGTTGCCAGGTTGGAATAGAGGATTCAGTCATCTATTACCAAATATTTTTCATTGATGTCATATATGTTAGTTATTTGGATGAGGAAAAGTTACATTGAAAGATGCTTACACTGAGATTGTCTAGAGTAAAATCGAATTATTTTGGGAGGGAAAGAAATGGTGAGATTCTCTGAGACATTATTTCAAATGAAGGCCTTCATCTAATAATGATGTTGTTGTGGGGTGAATCTTATCTCATCTCTTGACACCGGGGCCAAAGATGACTTATACATGAAGGGCAAAAACATTCTTACTTAAATGGTCCATTGCTCTGTTTATCACTGTGTGTGTGAATGTGTGCATGCATGTGTGTTAGTCAATTGCCTGCTCCCCATACATCCCTGAGAGCAGGGATGTTGTTGTTCCAGGTTCGGTGATGAAGAAAAAGGGAAGTGTTGGGGGGATGGTCTCTGCGTTGAGGCATAAAGTACAATTTAATTGAAAAAGCCGTTGGTTGGAGGCTTTTATCTAAAGTGCCTGGAATTGCTGTTCAACTTTTCACATCATTAGTGGAGCTATATAAAATAAGTGTTTGCTCTATGGACCAACCTCGAGTGCCACTATTATTCAAACTAGAGTTTCTCAACCTCTAGTTGTACTGTTAAAAAATGTTGGTGGGCCGCAAAAGGTAGATTTTATTTCCTGTATTCTGGTGCATTTTGGGGATGGCCATTACCTATTACTTACTATTCATTCAGATTCATAGCCTAGATCCGGACTTGCAGAGCCTAGACAAGCTTAAACTGAATATACAGACCTACTTTATTGCAATTCCAGCCATTGCTATTTGAGCCATTGTTATTCTGACAGAGAAAAATCATGACAACTGTCCTATAGCATCCATTTTTTCTTTTCAATGTCTTAATGTCTACTTCAAATGTAGTTAGAAATATGGTACAGTTGATTAATTTTGTTTATAGGCTACATGCCGAATGACTAAATTAATACGTAACTTACTTGCTCCTTTTAAGTATAATATTGCTTGGGGTGTCCAATTCCTCGACTGAAATGGGTGGAAAGTGCTTACAACTCTATACCAGTTAGCGAGCTCTCTCTTCTCTTCTCTACGCGCTTGTGTTGCGCGAATGCTGCTGAGGGAGGTTGTTAGTCCTTCAGTAGAAAAGGATCAAATTGCAGACAGAAGGCTTGGTTTATTTCCAGCAAGGCACAGGTAACATACTGGCACGATCAGACAGAGACTGATGGGCACACCGAGCTTAAATACCCACAAACCAATCAACACACATTAGCAACAGGTGTGTTCACAAAGAGGCAGCAATTCAAATCAAGACAGGAGTAGCAGGGTGGAGTCAAAAGTACATGGCAATCCAAAACAAACAGAAAAGCACATGACACCACCAACTGACCTACAAAATGTAAATAAAAGCACATGTCTCCGGAAAAACAAGAACTTAAATATCAGGATCTCTTACAGTACCCCCCCTCCTACGGACGCCTCCTGGCATCTTAACTGGGGGAACTGGATGTTTCTCCAGAAAGTCTTAAATGAGCGAACGGTCAAAAATGTCACAAGCTGGAATCCAGCACCTTTCTTGTGGACCATAACCCTCCCAGTCCACTAGGAAGTGAAGGCCTCGGCCCTGGCGACGGACCTCTAAGAGCTGGCAAACAGTGAAGATCTCTGAGCAATCAATGACTCGTGGTGGAGAAGGGGGGCTTGGGGGCGGGGCAGAGCTGGCTGAGGTGGGATGGATGCGGCTGAGGTTGGGGGGAAGTTTTAGACGGACAGCAGCGGGGCCAATAATTCTCTCAATGGGATAAGGACCAATGAAGCGGGGTGCAAGTTTCCGAGACTCCAAACTAAGCGGAATGTCCTGGGTCGACAGCCAGACACGCTGTCCCACACGATAGGGAGGAGCCTTAGAGCGATGGCGGTCTGCCTGACTCTTCATCTTGACCGAGGCACGCTGCAGAGCCGTCCGTGTCCTTCTCCATGTCTGCCGGCAATGGCGGACGAAGGCCCGGGCTGAAGACACGCTGACCTCTACCTCCTGAGCAGAGAATAGGGGGGGCTGGTAGCCGAGACAACATTCAAAAGGGGAGAGGCCTGAGGAGGCAGATGGGAGGGAATTAATTGAATACTCAACCCAAGGTAGCTGGAAGCTCCAGGAGAACGGTCTCTCAGCTGCCACGCAAAGTAGCAAAGCGCAAAGTAGCCTCAAGTTGTTGGTTTGCCCGCTCCGTCTGGCCATTGCTTTGGGGATGGTACCCTGAGGACAAACTGACAGAAGCACCAATGAGAGTGCAGAAGGCTTTCCAGAAGTGAGACGTGAACTGTGGGCCCCTGTCGGAAACTACATCCACAGGAAATCCATGGTACTTGAACACATGTAAAATGACTAAGTTGGCAGTCTCCTTGGCAGAAGGGATATTGGGTAATGGAACAAGATGTACTGATTTGGAAAATCGATCAACAACTGTGAGAATAGTGGTGTTACCATCAGATGGTGGAAGACCAGTAACGAAATCCAGAGCAATGTGGGACCAGGGTCTTTTGGGTATGGGTTGGGGCTGCAACAGGCCGGAAGGGGGTTGTGTGGAGTTCTGACTCCGTGCACAGACAGAACAGGCAGAGACAAAGGCATGAACATCACCGCCAATGGTAGGCCACCAAAATCTCAGGCGGATGAAGGCTTGGGTGCGCCTAGCTCCAGGATGGCAGGAGAACCGGGATGAATGACCCCACTGCAAGACCTGGGTACGGAGGGACACAGGGACAAACAGGTGGTTGACAGGGCACTGACTGGGTGCAGCATTGTCCGGTTGGGCGGAGCGCACCAGAGACTCTATGTCCCACTGGACTGCCCCAACAATACAGTGGAAAGGAAGGATATTCCTTGGTTCATCTGGGCTATTTGAGGCAGGGAAGATGCGGGAGAGGGCATCTGGTTTGCCATTCTTTGATCCGGGACGGAAAGACAGGGTGAAGCTGAATCTGGAAAATAAGAGGCACCAGCGGGCTTGGTGGGAATTCAGACGTTTAGCAGTGCGAATGTATTCAAGGTTTTTATAATCAATCCAAACCAAGAATGGAACATTAGACCCCTCTAGCCAATGGCGCCACTCCTCTAGAGCCAACTTAACGGCCAGCAATTCTCGATTGCCAATATCATAGTTGTGCTCCGATGGAGTGAGTCAATGGGAGAAAAAAAGCACAAAGGTGTACCCTCTCATCCTTGGCTGAACGCTTGGATAGAATGGGTCCAATACCCACATCCGACGCGTCCACTTCCACGATGAACTTGCGGTTGGGGTCAGGCTGTGTCAGGATGGGGGCAGAGGTAAACCGCTTCTTGAGATCCTGGAAAGCTCTCTCCGCAGCAGGTGACCAGACAAACTGAACTGATGTTGAGGTAAGGGCAGTGAGAGGGGCAGCCAGCGCGCTGTAGTTTCTGATAAATCGCGATAGAAATTGGCAAATCCCAGAAAGCGTTGCAGCTCACGGCGGGTTGGACAAAGGGAGCCATCCTTCTTAGCAACGAAAAATAATCCTGCCCCCGCAGGAGAGGATGAGGGGCGAATTATGCCGTTAGTCAATGACTGCTGAATATACTTCTCCATTTATTAAATACGGCCTTGAGGTCCATGTACACAGAGGGAACGGCAGACAGATCAGGGAATTCACAAGGGGGGTCCACTACTGCAGGGACAGAGACATGAGTGTCAAATAGGAAAGGCTCCAGCCCAGAACCTTGTTGCTGACCCAGTCAATGTGAGGGTTATGTTTCTTCAACCAGGGACGACCAAGGACTACGGGAGTGTGAGGGTACTCAATAATGTGGAGCTGGATCTGTTCACGATGGTTGCCAGAAACTAGAAGAGACGCAGGAGCAATCACATGGGTAATATCAGCAAGTTTCCTACCGTTCAAGGCATTGGCCACTAGGGGTGAATCTAATCTAGGTAGAATTGCAGTCTCAATTGAAATGCTAGTTTAGCGTCAATGAAATTCTCATCAGCCCCAGATTCAATGAGAACGGTGATAGGTTGCTGCTGACCAGCCCACTCTACAGTAGCAGGAAGCAGGATCGAGTTAGGACTTGAAAAGGGGAGCGCTCACCAGTACTCCTCGTCTCACTGATGAGCACCACCTTTTGATGGACAAGAGATGGAGTAGTGGCCAGACTGACCACAATACAGGCACAAATTGCAATTGAGTCTTCGCTGCTTCTCTGTTGCTTGATTTGCATTGGCTCTGGAAGTGTGGATGAGGTGGATGGCAGGGCAGGCCAGGCCGGATGAGGAGCTGCTCCTTCACCTGGTGCTCGGCCAAAGCTTCTGGGAGCACTCTACTTGCAGCGCTGCTGTATTCCATCCACTAGAAGAAGCCAGAGTCCGGAAATCTATGGCATAGTCCGACACAGAACGGTTTCCCTGCCGGATATGCAGCATCTCCCGTGCTGCCTCTCTGCCGTGTTTGGAACAACTAAACACCTTCTTCATCTCTTCAGAGAATGTGCAGAAGGTCTCCCTGGCTCCCCAGTCTGCTGTGCCCCACTCTCTAGCTCGGCTGGACAACTGGGTAATGACATACGCCATTCTTGCTTGATCAGTAGGGAAAGCTGACGGTTGTAGTTGGAAGATTAGTTCGCATTGGGCTAGGAAAGAACGAAAGGGACCTGGCCCCGCTGAATAGTGTTCAGGAGGGGGCAGACGGGGCTCTGAGACTGAAGGGTTGGGCCGTGGTACGACGGGGTCCAGGGGAGCTGCTGCTGGAGGAGCCCTTGAGACTTGGAGTTGCTGAACCTGGGCTGCGAGATCAGTGGTTCCAGTTGAGATGGCCGTTACTGTTCTCCCAATCTCTTCCAGTTGCTGCTGTTGTCTCCCCAGAGCGACACCATGGTGTTCGAGGACCGTCTTCCACTGGAATACTGGTCGGATCGTACTGTTAGGCTTTCAGTAGAAAAGGATCCAATTACAGACAGAAGGCTTGGTTTCAAAACTATGTGCCTTATTTCCAGCAAGGCACAGGTAACATACTGGCATAATCCGACAGAGACTGATGGGCGCACTGAGCTTAAATACCCACAAGCCAATCAACACACATTAGCAACAGGTGTGTTCACAAAGAGGCAGCAATTCAAATCAATACCGGAGTAGCAGGGTGGAGTCAAAAGTACATGGCAATCCAAAACAAACAGAAAAGCACATGACACCACCAACTGACCTACAAAATGTAAGTAAAAGCACATGTTGCCGGAAAAACAGGAACTTAAATATCAGGATCCCTTACAGAGGTAGCCTATTTGATTGATTCGCTGAATTGTCCAATCATGCGGTGATAACAAAAAAGACAAACGATACCATTGGCCTGGGGCACACACCGGTGCGACCCGAGGTCAAATTTTCTTGCGCCAATGAACAGCTGTCTCTGCTTGATAGACAGCAAAAAGTTTGCGAGCTTGTGCCGCATTTCCATCGGAGGTTGCGGGTTGGTTCGATGCGGCTTGGTGGAGTAGTGAAGGTGCGGTTTGGCGCAGCTCACTTACGGCTCGCAATTCCACCGCTGACAGTACCCTTATGGTAGGGGGTGGGGGGTTAAGCCGGATGGCGATAGCCGCGGCAGCTACGTTAGCATTGTGACCTTATAGCAGCCCGACACAGTGTAGCCTGCTAATAAATCCAAGGAAAAAGAAGAACGCGCACAATGAACAAAGATCAGCAATGTAGGACATCCAAGAAGGACGGCATACTATTGCGTGACATTTTCTTCAATAAACAAAGCTTTCGCCGTTGTCCAGAAATACCTCGCGGATAATGTGTTTGTTTGTTATTATCCCCCTGTCGCCCGGAAGTGCGATTCTATCAACCAATCAACGGACGGCCTGTGTAGCTCGAACTTGCCGGCACCATTTTAGGCTGTACCGTAACGGAGGAGTACTGCGAGACGAGTACAGCTCAATACGGCTCAGTCCGGGTCACAACCACTTTAGGCGGCGGAAACGCGATCCGTGCCGCAGCGTTGCGAACTGAACCGATCAGCACCCTACGGTGGAAGCGTGCCATTACATCGACTTCAACTTGGCCGGCGCCCCTGACTTGGAGGAGGGATTAATTTTGAATGACCAATAACTAGCCTAGCCCAAATCATTGACGTCAAGACGTATTTAAATGGTTGCTGGCAGTGGCAAGTACGGCCTATCACAATTAAACGAGGATAAATGCTATGTCTTTTTGTTGATTTATTTTGTATTTATATATCAATATCGCAAGACATTGCGGGATGCGGGGTCGATCTTGCCATTGTCTTTCAACGTCTGCATCCGCACGCGCATGTGTGCAGTGTGTCTGGGCGTGCATGTGTGTGTTGTTGTGTGTGTGTGTGTATGCGATGTGTGTATGTGCATGCGTGCGTGCGGTGTATGTGTGCGTTCGCGCGTGCTGTGTGTGTGTGTGTGAGCTGCAGGCTGCTTGGCACATGCGCACTGACCAAATTTTGAGTAACTTGTGCGACAGGTCTGCTATTATATAGTAATACGATTCAGCAGACTGCGCTGCTTTTGTCATCGTGAAACAAAACTCCTTCCCCTGGGCGCTGATTGGTCTGATGGTTTTTGTCATTTGGGCTGATTTCAAAAAATACAGACTGATCTGTGGAGAGAGGCGGGACGTGAACTTGTAGATGGGGAGGGTGTCCCAAGGCTGTGATATAGCCGCTCCTCTTTAAATTGGTTTAATCCTGTCACGCGTTTCTCTTTGTAGAACAAGTCTTTACCTTTTATCATGACCGATGCATCATAGTGAGATCAATATGAGGTTCTGGGTTCGCGGAACATGCCGATTTTTGGCTGATTTTTATTATTACTTAAAATAGTCTTCGGTAAACGCATTCACTGATTCAAAAACAGAAAGATCTGTATATCTATCTTTGTGTCTTTATTCTACGATTCATCATGCCTAATCTTTGTGTCGTTTGATTTTTTTTTTCAGTTGTATACCTTTACAGCTCCTCATCTTTGACTGTGCTTTAGTTTCTCATTCAAGTTATTATCAAATGACATTATTGTGGTACACAATGTGATTATTGGACCATCAAACCCATATATAAATAACATTTACAATGCATGAAATCCTGAAAGCTCAACGCACATCAGGCCCAAACCGTAATCATTGAGATGATCTACTTGTAGAAGGATCTTAAAATGGTCTTAATTTCTGAAATTCAAAAACCTAATTTTACAACATACATGGTTGTGGATGGATAGAGAGATATGATATTTGTCAATTTCCCCTTCAAATTATATCAAAACTAGTCTTCTAAGGGTCTGTGTTTTGTTCAGCTAAATATTTTGCCCTAACAAATTCTTATTGTGGTGTACTTTTTACACAATATATGCTAATATCTATCTGTTTAATAATATACTGTATGTTTTTAGTGAAAAAATAACCCTCGTTTTTAGAATTCTCCGTAACGAATGAAACCCTCTCTTGGAGCGGCAAATCATTCGCCAATTAAGACGAGCAACATTCCCCTGTGTGCCGCGTTGTCCAACGAGATTCCCTCCCGCATGGATTCACGTTTTGGTCAGAGAGCAGGAAACACAGTGTTCAGGCTAATTATCTCAGAGCGCCAACTAATCGCTAATTTATTCCCACTCTCAAGACGCAGGAGCACATGCTAATGCACATCATGTCCGCTGATCGTCCTCTTCGGGGTACGGCCTCCGCAGAATCATACAAATTTGCCTGTGGTTCCCTGAGACTTCTCCGTGCTGCGTGTGAAGAGCTCATTATAAAACGCCACCTTTGTTTCATTAGTGCAACAAATTAAGGGGGAGATTTCAGGGTTATTATCTTGCTACGATATACATTCGCACAAAGTTCTCTCCTCTATTTCAGAGAGTATATTAGAATAACGCCGCAACGTAAATGAGTAGGCATACGATGTCGCTGGGTTGGATTTGAGCGCTGCATGTGAATGATAATCCCTTGCAGCTTGAGTGGTTTACTCCTTATCTGATTTATTTCTCCCCTTGGCTGGACATGGTCTGTGAGAGAGGAGGATTAGGCCACTCCTTTGAAGGTTGTAGGAAGAAGTTTTGCTACCCTTTGCAAAAAGGGCCCCATTTTGGCAACCTGAAGTAGAGACATACGTACCGGTACACTCACTCAAGCTCACTCACACTCACTGACTCTCCCACTAAGAAAATATGTATTTTAGCAGCACAATACAATCGCCATTCTGTTATGGCTCGACAGCCCGCTTGTTATAACACAGATTAGACGGCAATGTCTTCTTGCAGGGAAAAGGAAAACCTTTTAAACGTTAAAATTGTGACAAGCTGAGAAGTGAGGCTGCACAATGGGCGTTGCGACCTGTCATGTGTTAGCAAAAAGTATCAAATTAGATATTCATGTGGAAAAGAATGTGATTATTGGTCCATCAAACCCATACATCAATAACATTAACAATCCATGAAACCCTGACAGCTCAACGCTCAGGACCCAAACCCTCATCATTCAGGCAATCCACTTGTAGAGGGATCAAAAAATATACAAAAGGACTCTTAAAACTTTAAACACCACTCTCTCCCTCCCCCATCTCACTCCCTCTCTGTCTTTCTCTCTCTCTCTCTCTCTCTCTGTCTCTGTTTTTCTCTCTGTGTCTCTCTGTCTCCATATCCCTCTTTGTCTCTATGTGTTTCTGCCTCTCTCTCTCTGTGTCTCTCTCTCTGTCTGTGTCTCTTCCTCGCTCACTCTCTGTTTCTCTCTCTCTGTCTGTGTCTCTTCCTCTCTCACTCTTGGTGTATCTCTCTCTCTGTCTGTGTCTCTTCCTCTCTCACTCTGTTTTTCTCTCTCTGTCTGTGTCTCTTCCTCTCTCACTCTCGGTGTCTCTCTCTCTCTGTCTGTGTCTCTTCCTCTCTCACTCTCTGTGTCTCTCTTTCTGTCTGTGTCTCTGGCTCTTCGTCTGTCTCTGTCGGTCTGTCTCTCTCTCCCTCGCTCTCCCTCTCTCTCTGTGTCTCTGTCTCTCTCATATTCAACTTAAAAAAAGCTTTATTGGCATGAGCTAGAAACATTTACAACGCAACATTCATACAATTACAATTACATACAAAGAAGTCAATTTATAAACCTTTAAATTCAAAATACCGTCTCTCTCTCTCTCCCTGTGTCCTACCCCCCCCCCCCCGCCATACAGGCATCGTGTCGCTGGTGTCGCTGGCGCTGCTCTCCTACGACCGCTACAGCACGCTCACCGTGTACAACAAGCGGGCGCCCGACTTCCGCAAGCCCCTGGCGGCCGTGGCGGGCGCCTGGCTCTACTCCCTGCTGTGGACCGTGCCCCCCCTGCTTGGCTGGAGCAGCTACGGCCTGGAGGGTGCCGGCACCAGCTGCTCCGTCACCTGGACCGAGCGCAGCCAGCGCTCCCACTCCTACATCGTGTGCCTCTTCCTCTTCTGCCTGGCCGTGCCCGTGGTGCTGATGGTGTACTGCTACGCCCGGCTCCTCTACGCCGTCAAGCAGGTACGTTGACGGATGTGGAGGCGGGGATGGTGTTCTGGTTGATGTGGTCGTAGAGAGAGTGGAGAGGGTGTTTATGTGTGTATTGCTTGTGTGTGTGCATTGCGTGTGTGTGTGTGTGTGTGTGTGTGTGTGTGTGTGTGTGTGTGTGTGTGTGAATTGCGTGTGAAATGACATTTCCTGTAGGAGATTCCTCTCTTTTTCCAATAGTCAGGGGAGCACACACACACACACAGGCACAGACACACACACACACACACACACACACACATACACATACACTCACTCACTCACTCACTTAAATACACACACACACACACACACACACACCTCGGCTCTAGGTTGTACGACAAACACACTCGCCCCAAAGTAATTCTGTGATCGTTATAAACCCACAAATGTACCAAATATTACCATAATAATATTATTATTACTCACCACGTCGATAGACAAGTCCCTTTTGGTTACCATACTGCAATGAGAATTTGATGCTATGGGCTTAATTACGCACGCATAATTTGACTCAATTTCCACATCCGGGGTTTAAAAAAAGGTATGCAGCGTACACCAGTGGCCAGAGCAGGAGCTTAAGGCTAAGATTTGAAGATATAGCCTGACTACGCCCACACCCTGACTTCACACTTCACACTCACAACATTAGACACACAGGCTTGTTCTCTAATGAAAGTCAAAGACGTGGTGTTTGTTACAAAATCGTTCTTGAACACCTTCTTGCCTCCCAGTTGTGAGCCTGTCCAGCCGCCCGAACACCATGGAGATAAGCAAAACAGCTCTATTATCAGAGAGGTATTTAAAAAGGTACAGCTCCATGGAAACGCCCGGTTTTGTAATCCTCAGTGATCTTCTAGAGTAAAAGTAGTTTGCTTGAAGGACAATTCCGGTATTTTGAACATTTAGCCCCCTTTCTGGTTTGTCTAGGATGAAATAGAGTGGTAAACACCGAAATTTGGAATATTGGTCCTGTCTCGGGTATTTGGCTAATTTCGAATCGCTCCTGCCTGCTTCACAATGGCTGGCTATGAGCATTCACAAACCTGTACTTAAAACAATGGAGAACCGAGCAAAAAGACTACAACCGTTTCCGGTTCAGGTCCGGTTTCCGTTTCAATGGATTTACAAAATGCCAAATAAAACACAACAGAAACTGGAGGCATGAGAGTTGTTTGGTCAGCGTTAGAGCATGAGGCTGAAGGTGAAAGCCTGTTCCAAACGCCACAAGTGTGAGTTTGCTTAAGATTCCATCTTAAGAAATGTTTTTTTTTCCCTATTTGTTCCCTTAAGTCTGTTTACACCTTGTCCAATTATTTCTGAATCTGTATCTGTACATTATGTACAAAAGCAAATCTGTTTCTTGTCCTTCATCCTTTTCACCATTTAATCCAGACAGTTTGAGAAGTTCTTGATCCTTTTTGAGCACTTTCATTCTACAATCTGTTTTTTGTGCACTCTCTTTAGTCTCCAGCTGCAATACAATCAAATGTACTTTATTCTCCTAGAAGGGACACACACTCACACACACACACACACACACACACACACACACACACACACACACACACACACACACACACACACACACACACACACTCACACGCACACTCACACTCACACTCACGTACACGTATTGTAAACAGCTAGTAAAGAGTGAAGCAGCCACGTTTCTTTAAGTGCTTGCAGCAATTGCATCACCACTAAAGGTGTCTTCTGCCAGGCATAACATTGATTAATCATTACACTGACAAGTGGCCTAGCTCTGTGTTTTAGAAAAACACTGCTGACCAAGGGCACTCCCCTTCTTCTGAAGACTGGGCTTTGTAAAGGGGATTTTCATGTAATATAATAGCAGCCAATATAGTCAATAGAAATTGTGACTTTGAACTTAACTCAACAATTGTACTATATATTTTATTAAGGGGAGGATGGAGCCAACGTTGTAACTGCTGTATTTCTGGTAGTGTCTGGCTATCTGTTGTGGTTGTATTGGGTGTCTGTGAGAGCCATTTTAATATCAGAATATGTTATGATGAGCATATTACTGAGAATCTGCAGTGGTCATTATGATCATTGTCTGCTGCACCTTTAAAAGTATGCACATATACAAATAGGTAAGGAGGCAATGATGAACGTGCCATACCTACAAGTACTTGTAGGTATAGTAATAGATGACCTGTGTGTTTTGACTTAAACAAACATCTACCCCTGAACTCACACTCTGCAGGGCCAATCCATATATCTCTAGAACAGTGCAAGAACACCTTGGATATGTGGACTCGTTTATCAACAATGTCCATTGACCAATTTTGATATTGAAGGATGAATGGATTATAGACCATTTTCATGCCCACAGCTTTTTTCTGTCTTTTTACAGATGGCACGGACATTTAGACCGGAAAATGAACCTCAGTGCAAATGTCAGCAGACTGAGTTACCTGTCCAAATGTAGTCCTGCTTGTGTCCTCTTCATCAGAAAAAACGCGGCTATTCTGTTTACTTGTATTATTTTAACGTATAATCCAAAGCCCAATGCACCATCTATGTATAAAAAGATGAAATTTCACTTTTCCCACCCAGCCAGCCTATAGAACCAAGATGGCTGCCGCTTTGAGAACCAAGATGGCCGCCCATTGACTACAAAGAACCACAGCTTTTTGTCCTATCACGTCCTACCTTCAACTACGATTTGTATTTTCTTAATCAATAGAAATTGTGACATTGAAAGTAATTTAACATTTTAAATATAAAATGTATTAAGGGGAGAAAAAAGCAAACGTACCTACTGTATTTCTGGTAGTGTCTGGCTATCTGTTGTGAATGTAATGGGTGTCAGTGTGAGCCATATTAATATCTGAATATTAGTGTTTAGAACCATGATGGCTAGCATCTTTAGAACCACGATAGCCACCCATTGACTACCAAGAACCATAGCGCCTACGACACTAAAAGACCCCGAACCCAAAAATAACCTAAACCGTTTTGACTCTCTCTAACTGCCCCCCGCTGCAGGTGGGCCGGATCCGGCGGTCGGCGGCGCGGCGGAGGGAGTTCCACATCCTGTTCATGGTGCTCACCACGGTGGTGTGCTACCTGCTGTGCTGGATGCCTTACGGCGTGGTGGCCATGATGGCCACCTTCGGGCGGCCGGGGATCATCACGCCGGTGGCCAGCGTGGTGCCCTCCATCTTGGCCAAGAGCAGCACCGTCATCAACCCGCTCATTTACATCCTCATGAACAAGCAGGTGAGAATAGCTGTATCTATAACATAGAGCATTAGCAGTAGCTTATGATTTTCAGGCATTAGTAGGGGTCCGAGCAGCGAAACTGCTTGGCCCCTATTGTTTCTGTAACGTTTTTTTTTTTCCTCAAATTCTGTAAAAGTCATACTGCAGCCGATACCGTAAGTCGAAAACTCTTGAAATTTTCAGGTATGGTTAGCAATAACCCCCTCTACCCATAAACCCAAATTTGGGGTACTGCACCCAAAGGTGGTGCTATTGTAAAAAATCATGATTTAGGCTTATTTCTCCTCACCAGATTGACCTGGACTCAAATTTTCTTTCAGAATATTAATCTCTAGAATCAGACGCATTTATAAAACCCTAAAAATGTATACTTTTCCCACAATTTCATATTAAAGCTAGACATGATAAAAAGATTCACAGTCTACAAAAATAATGAAAAATTCACCAAAATCGCCACATAAAATCTTTAGACCAAGCCTCATAAAAATCATCGAACAGAATTTGATTTACTTAGTTCAATTTGAGAAATATTGGCCAATTAAGTTGGAGCAGTTAGCCCATTTTACTTATATGACCATTTTGTTATTGTATAAAAAAACATACAACTATTATTAGGTGGATACCAATTCCCCCCACTACTAATAAACCCAAATTGTGGTACTGCACCCAAAGGTGGTGCTATTTAAATACTTTTATGAACTAGCCTTATTTCTCCTTACGAGATTGACCTGGACTCGATATTCTTTCATCATATTAATCCCTAAAATCAGATGCATCTTTTTCACACTGTTCTTCTGCTCTAAAATTGTTTAGTTTTCCCACAATTTCATAGAAAAGCCAAACGTCTACAGTCTCAACCCATTTTGCCTATATTACCATTTTGTTATTGTATAACTACCTATCATTAGGTGGATGCCATTAACAGTGCAAATTTTTAGATCTGTACTCTTTTAAGAAAGCCCTTAATTCTCTTGTGAAATGTGTGCTTGGAGTTTTCTTGATGTTGTGTGCTTATCAATAGACATTTTCACCATGTGAATGAGGCTTCATGCAGTTCAGGAATGTCAGTGGCTCAAAGGGATAATGCCTTGTACTGGTGATCAATAGGTTGAGCGTTCGTATCCCAATTAGACCATTATGAACAAGCTGAACATGACATTCTGTCATTGCCACTTATTAAAGAAACACAACATTGAACAGCACCTGAAATTCATTAGGCAATCGACATTCCGGCTCATTCATTTCCAAAAAACTGACTGCCAAGGCACAGTATGGCATTAAGGGGAACTTCTTCAATAACCATTTTTCATTCATAATGAACTCTGTCATATTAATATTTATTCTGTTAGTCTTCTTGACAACAAACGTTTAATTCCCCAGAATTTCAAAGATTTTTCAGGTATTTGCTTTTAAGAAAGCCCTTAATTCATTTGAGAAATGTTTGCTTGGAGTTTTCTGGATGTTGTGTGCTTATCAATAGACAATTTCAACACGTGAATGAGGCTACATTTCAGGTTTGTCAGTGGCTCAATGGGATAATGCCTTGCACTGGTGATCATTAGTTTCAGAGTTCGAATCCCGATTAGACATTTATGAACATACTGAACATGACATTCAGCCATTGCTCTGCAGCCCAGTCACCTGAAAGCCGAGGCACAGTATGGCATTAAGGGGAACATCTTTCCTTCATAATTATCTCATATTTATATATCTTCCATTAGTGTGTTCTTGACTTTTCATTTTGCTCGGACCCCGTTAATCACCGCTTGCGGTTATATTTAAACTCCAGATTTGTCCGTAAACCGGCTCATTTACATCCTTGAAATGAATGGAAAATGGACTGCATTTATATAGCGCTTTTATCCAAAGCGCTTTAAAATATTGCGCTTTTAAAGCGCTTTAAAATAAAGCTCTTTAAAATAAAATATTTTAAATATATATTTAAAATATATTGGACATTCACCCATTCATGGACAGATTCACACAACGATGGCAGAGTCAACCAGGCAGGAAACGGGAGCAGTCAGGGTGAGGTGCCTTGCTCAGGAGACATTGACACTCTTAAGTAGCAACCTTGCTGTTACCAGTCAACCCGCTCTACCTCCTGAGCTACTGCTGCCCTAAATCTAAATATTGACATTTACATTTTTTTGTTTTTGTTTCATGACTTACTTCCTGGACTGGTTGATCAACATTAGCTGTATCTATTAACATAAGAGCATTAGCAGTGGCTTATAATTTTCCGTTGTTATAACATTTCAGATTTGTCTGTCAAATGTGTGAGAATTGCGAACACAGCTAATGTTAAAGAATGATTTTTATTAGTAACATCATTGAAACATAAATTAATGTCCAAGTTTGAATGGCGTGTGTTGAGAGAGACTCAGGCTATCAGTAACAACCTAACCACATCTGAAGCCAGCATTATAGGCTTCCTTTTCAAAAGGACATTTAGCTGGCAACAAGCTATCAGCAGCAGCCTAACCACATCTCGAACAGCACCATGAACAAATTACAATCAGTTGTGAATGAAGTCAAAGCATCACTTGGTGTAACTCACAGAGTTGGCCACTCTTTGAGTGGAAGTCAGGCCCCTTAGTGCAACAGGTTCACTTTGTGAGAAAATAACATTCTTATCAACAGCAGAACAGATTTGGCACACACAGGTCATCTCATATTTGGGAAACACCCTCCAATTTCCCTAAAAATGGTAATCCACCCTGGTGACATCACAGAACCATCTGGTACCGGGGGAAAAACAACAAATAAATGTGAAAATTTGTCTTACAATTTAGTCATCCAGGTCTGTTGCTTTCAAATTACTATCACAATTATAATCAACAATTACACTTTGTGTGATTCAAGGTTCTAGATTTAAAGGGAATTCTGTGTGGGAGTTGAAGGTGCTGTTTATAAATATAATAATTATAATTCTTCATATAATAATCTGAACCAATCATGTGTCAGATCTGTACTCTTTCTTAAAAGAGTACAGATCTGAACCAATCATGTGTCCTCCCCATCACCTCCATGTCCTCCATCGAAAGTTTCGGACGTAGGAAACTTTGCAACGTTCTCACCAGTTTTTTCGCCGACATTTTTCTCACATTCGGCGACCCATTTAATTTCACGGTGTCCCTGGGATAGACGCGGGTCACAGGTCATGGTCGGGCGGTCGCCGCAATGCAGCCATCGGAGCGGAACCCCTGCAGGGTGACGCGACCTTTGACCCGGAGGTCATAACAGGTCCCGGCATTCATGCGCTGCACCAGCTGCTTCTCGTAGAGCAGCGGGTGGTAGGAGCCCACTGTGCATGCGGCGTCGTAGTACTCCTCGTAGTAGTGGCACAGGTCCGTCTGACGCACCGACGGCACGTACTCGTAGACGTGCACCTGGCGGCACAGCGCCATCATCAGCACCGTACCTGCAGGGGGGCGGGGCCATACAGCCCTGGTTTAGTGTGTAATGGAGGTCCGTGTTTGTGTGCGTGTGGTGGGCTTGTGTGTGTGTGTGTGTGTGTGTGTGTGAATCAACTATATTCAAAATGTCCTCAAATAAAACAGTAATGCCATTTCCTATACATTCAGGAGATTCCTCTACGGATTTTGCCATTAGTCAGGGACACACACACACACACACATATCTAACAACATATCTGTGGTCGCACATGTCTGTGTCTGCTCTTAGTTTATAAGTATATATAGTATATGATTTATTTTATACTAATGTTTAAAATATATAAACAATTCTAAATTGAAAACATTATAACGCACGCACGCACGGACGCACGCACGCACGCACGCAAGCACGCACGCACGCACGCACGCACACACACACACACACACACAAATACACACACACACATGCACATATTTAAAAAAAAATACCAGCAGCAAATCAAACTTCATGTACGCCATAGGTTGCTATGTTTGGTCGCTTTTTTAAAAGTATGAACACAATCATTTATTTTATTATTCAGGGACTCCACCAGGTGCAGTCAGTTTGAATGAATTAAAAATCAAGTTGGTGTATAATTGTGTAGCCTTTGCCCATGATAAATTACCTCTGCTAATTGCCAGAACAGACACAATAAATAAAAATAACAAAATATTTAACACTATGTAGATTAGTCTCAATGAGATTCACAACGCGGTAGGCTCAGTTCGCTTGGCTGGGCTGGTCTTCAGAAGGCATGTATATGGTGGCCCTAGAGGGAATCGAATCCCAAACCCTCTGCACTACCACCTGAGCTCCACAGGAGTACTAGGGCGCTGTGTTTACAGGAAAAGGCTCAGACAGTGCTGAGCTTTGAAACAGGCTTATAAATGTGATGGGATTACTCTTCACGGAATGGTTGATTTAGCCTCTAGGTGTTTGTGTGTGTGTGTGTGTGTGTGTGTGTGTGTGTGTGTGTGTTTGTGTGTGTGTGTGTGTGTCACTCTCTCAATAACAGCATTCTGCTGTTTTGTTACTGCTGATTAATGCAGAGTAAAAACATGGGATGAATTACAGGCAGCAGCGAAAGCCTTCAGAAAACATCCGATAACTCTCTTTAAAACTGTACTAGAGACCAATGTTGGACTGGAGCTTCAGTTGGCATACAAAGGTCAAGCCAAATCTCCAAAGGTCAGCTCACTTCAGGCTCTTCTTCGTCTGCTACTTCACTGGCAGTAAAACAAAGTAAAAAATAATCATTCATTGCTGTGACGTGTCACGTTTCGCTGTTGTATCGTGTATTGAGCAGTAGCAGATTGCGCATTTCAATCCGCATTAAGTCCCGTAATGGTTGCATAATCCAAAGTGAGTTTTGGAGTGCCACTGAGAACGTTAAGGCAAAGTAGCCAAAGGATTCAGAGATACGAGGTCAGTAATTTGTTTATTCTTTTGATTTTATCTCTTTATCACTTCACTGCGGCAGGGTTTTTCTCGGAACAGCATACACACACATGCGCACACACACACACACACACACACACACACACACACACACACACACAGTTTTCTTGATTTCGTAATCATAATGTTCCACTTTTTCACAAAATCTGAGATAAAAAAAGTATCCTCTTATACGGTCTTATCTTTTAAGCAAGCTTGTCATGCCAAGTAAACTACTTTTCAAAGGTTCAGGTCATTGGGTCAGTCCAGGTCATTTCCGTTGTGTAAGACTACCAATTTGGGGTCTTAGGATGCATCCAGGCTTGAGGTTCACATGCTGTTGTTTTGGAGTGATTGATTTACCGACATGTATTAAGATTACATCTGCTGACTTCTATTCTCAACTAACAACTATCATAAGGTGAAACCCTCCAACTGTAGTTTCGGCCAACTCACAATGTTGTTGGAGCTGGAACTGCTTTTACCTTCCAACTTGCTGTCTGAAGACAGCATCTGCTGAAGACAGCAGATCAATCCACGGTTAGAGTTGATACCTAGGGGGGTATCTCACCTCACCTGGGTGACGTACAGCAGCCATAACGCTCACCAACCCTGGCTATCACATTTTGATGAGCGGTGAGGAGCCATTTCATCTATTTAAAGAGCAGGGGATAATGAGGTGGTCAAGTAAGTGCAAGAGCCTCGAGGGTAATTTGGCAAGGCCGCCAGGGTAAACACTGTTAATCTTGGGATGAGTGCCACGGAATCTAATACAGGTGGTCTTGGATGAATTTCTCATCTGAAAGACGGTGCCCTTGGACAGACTGGGGCGGGCGTTGGGGAGATTACACAGGCCAGAGGGTAGAGCCCCCCACCACCAACACCCACTGAGCTCCCATCCCAGCTTGGACCAGGTCAGCCCTGCATAGCTTCCAACCGTGCTGGAAACACAGCCATGGTGCTGACGATGCTATCGTCTTAGATTTTGTAAAGATAAAGGGTAAGGTGTACAAGATAAGATTCACTAACTAGATTAGATGGAGGTTCTTTAACTGCGTTCGCTGTGGCCATCTTTGCAAAGGCCATAATGGGGCATCTAGTTATTAACTATTGTAGAGGTGCACTGATCAGAACTTTCTGGATGTGCAGATGAGGAGAAAAGCTTAACCGTGGCTCTCTGGGTTCAGCCATTAGGATGTCAAAGACAGGATTGGCTCTGGTTCTAAAATGGAGTAATTGGAGTAGTGTGGCTTCATTGGCAATCACATTACGAATCCCTTTGATGGGTAGCTAACAGAAAGACAAGTTGATTTCAGAGCATGCACCACGGTGTGTGAACGGTTGATTGGTTAGGCACCGAGCAACAACACTCACCAACAACCGGGACCCGGCCTTAGACTCCGAAATGGCGCAAGTGTTCTCCACGTAATTTGTACGCCGTTCAGAAGTCGTGGGGTTTATTGCGACAAGCGATTGATTGTATTCAATCTGTCCCAAATCCTTACATTTTCAGTTTTTGCATTGGAAAAACTGGAGGCAAGGCCGCCTTAATGCACGGGCTTACCTGGGCTGAAGCCCCAGGGCCTACGACGATCAGGGGGCCTATCATGAGCTGCATAAAAAAACAAAAAAAATTACTGGCCCATGATAGGCCCCCCCGATCGGCATAGGCCCAAGACAATGTGATTTTTTGTTTGGGGCTTACAAAGATCAGAGGCCTATCATGAGCCAAGAAAAAATAGGGCGTGGTAGCTACTAGTGGTAGCTGGGCCCAGTGGCCACCTGACACCACAGCCACAGTCGTCGTCTCCCCCCCCCCCCCCCCCCCCCCCCCTGTCGACTACAGAAAAATGTCTGAAAATAATTTACACATCTCCATTGTAACATTTCCTCTCAGGGGTCCTACGAAACCTCTCAGCCCCAGGGCCCAATGGGAGGTTAATGCGGGCCTGTCTGGAGGGTGAAGCATTTTAATTTACGTATTTATTTGTTGTGATATTTGTATTTGATTTCTGAAGTAACGCAGAGAACCACCAATCACTGATCATGTTGATCAGTTTATGATCAGACAACTAAAAAATAAATAAAAAAATGAGCCAGCAAAAAGATTTAGATTTAATTCCCAAAAGAACGTCAGTTGTATGGAATTATTTCGGTTACAGTAAAGACGACGTTGACCAAAAACAGGTACTTTATCGAGAGTGCCTTGCAATTGTTGCCATAATAGGAGGCAGACTTATTTGCGACCTAATTTTTCCCACTTAATTCTCAACTATAAAGCTCTGTATAACGAGTGCAAAGCCCAATCTGAAGGCCATGCAGAGCCAAAGCAAATAACTATCTTGGATGCCTTCCCAAGTGTTGCACCATGTGAAAGGGGTTCCAAGTGGATCTATGCAGATGCATTCCGCTGCAAAATCACATCATCATCATATATCATATTACAATGATTAAATCCTTTTCTACAATTATTCTTTTGTTGTCATACAAATACATGTCGCAGAAAGACCAAGATGTCGCAATATGATTTTCTCCTACTGTCGTGATGCCCTAACCCTCTCCCCCTCCCCCTCCTCCAGTTCTACCGGTGCTTCCTGCTGTTGTTCCACTGCCGGCCTCAAGGGGGCGCCCTGGACACCGGCCAGTCCTCGATGCCCTCCAAGACCACCGTGCTTCGGCTCAACCGCCGCGTCTACAACACGCCCACGCCCGCCGGCACCCTGCAGCCGTCGGACTCCACGGGGGCCGCGGCGCCGCTCGCAGCGACTATGGGGGCCCCGGCCGCCCCGGGGGTGAGCCCCGCGTCTCCCCGAGACGCGGGGCGGATGGGGGACGCAGGAAGCGACGGATTCCCTCGAGGCACCTACTGAACGTAACTGGGATGTGTTGGTCTTGAGTTGCCCAAGGGTAGCTGGCTGTGCGGTCGTCGTTGGCACAGGGAAGAAAAAAACTTCGGTATGGTCATGCTGTTTGTTTTGTATTTTTCGACATCGGGAGGAAAAATCTTTGGACTAAAGAGGATTTTTGTTTAGAGCCGTGCTCCATACCCCCCCCCCCTCGGCGCAACCACCTTCCATGGATACCATGGCGATGAACCTCGCTTGGGGTGACCCTGGGATCCTAGCGTGCCTGCTACCTGTGATGTTAAAGTCTATGCCGTGGTCGTCGTGGACGTGTGTGACATCACCCCGTACGATGCCATTGTAGCGTGTCGTGTAGAAACCCCCTTTTTCTCATGAGCCACCAGGTGGGCCGATTGCATGGCGATGAGGACATGAAGTGCACGTCTTAAATGTTCCATTCAGACATTTGTTTGCTTGGTTAGTTTTTCCCAGCATCCTGTCCTTCACGTTGAATGTTCAAGTGTTCAGGTTCAAGACCACCGCAGAGCCTGTTTTAAAATCGACTGGGAATAAAGGATATAGAGAAAACATTGTTGTCATTCTTCTGGGGATGCGGATATGACAGTTATGAAGACACTAGGGACTGGTGAGTATTTTTCCATGGCGGGAGAGAAGGAGGTAGGGGAAATCAATGATACTTGGAATGTCACGCACGCCTGCAAGGCTTCTGGGTCATGCCCAAAAGTTCCTGTTTTCTTTCCTTTCCTAACGATGGAGAGTTGCTACGTGGGATTCAGGACAGAATAGATCAAACATACCCCCACCCCCACCCCAGCTTAGGCAATGCGTGCGTTGTCTTTCTGTTGAACTCTAGGTCGATATTAAAATTGTGTCGCACCTTATTAGAAATTAGACCGTGTAATACGGCTTCCAACCCCATCCCACCCCATTTGTGTACGCCCTGGTAGGTGGTTGGGAGAAATGAGGAAATGAGAGATACCAAGTTACATCCTAAAGAAAGCACAGCTTCATGGTAATTGCCGTTGTACAATGTTCTGGGTGTAGTGAGTGCTTCAATAAAGGGAATCTGTCGTGGGGACAACCTCACATTTACGGGGTTGTTTTCATTTTTTTAAACCTATTTTACATTTAAGGCGACGATTTGGACAATATTTTGTACCTTTTTTCAGATTGACGGGTTTGACTGGAGTCAGAGAGAGAGAGAGAGAGAGAGATTAAGCAAGAGAGAAATAGAGAGAGTGAAATAGAGATAGAGAGATCCCTTCCCTGAAGGCCAAGTGTTGCATCAAATGACATCTCACCCTGACACCACATCCTCACACACACCCCACTCCCCGCCCCAATGCTGTCCTATCATTTCAGTGTTTCTTCCTGATTTTGTTCACACATTTTTATTTACAAGAAATCTGGACCAATTTTTTAACTATCCTTTTAGTCTACGATAATGACCACTCTTTGGACCAGATGAACGTAACGTCCGCCGTTCAAAGTGACGCTTGGGTTGGTGGTGATGGATGCTTTGTCTCTGACAGCGGCGACTGTTGGTCTCTCAGCCAATGTAGTAGAGACTAAAACCCTGGACACGGAGTGACAGGTGGAGCAATTTCATCAATGCAACCTTTGAGGAGGATCAATAGATGTGCCATGGCAGTATTGTACCCGGCTCTCTTAAAGGTCAGTGTTTCAAGTCTGGATCACTGAAGGACGGTTAATGAGAGGGAAACAGTGACACCCCCCACCCTCGGCCTCCTATGGAAACCATGGCGATGACCTGTGCTTGGAGTGACCCTGGACTCCTAGTGGTTCTGCTACCTGAGCGGATCTACATCACAGTGCTTGGCATGTTTTTTTTGCGAGAGCGAGAAAGAGGGAGAAAATACAATTCAGAGGAGGACCTCCCCAGAACACCTACAGGGGTCTAGACTAAGCCTGGGTTTAAAATCGGTGGGTCATGCAGACAAAGTCCAAAAGTTCCAGTTGTCCTTCCAAAGGACAGTAGGCTGCTACTTGGGAGTCAGTAAAGAGTAGCTCACATTGGACATCACCGCCAGGGCACTACAACCCCCCCAGCTTAAGAATTCCTGCATTGGCTTTCTGGTCTCAGCACTGCTGTCTGAGAGATGTCCCTTCAGGACGTGACCCATTTTGAATCAACTACGATACTACCACATGCGGAATAAATCAAATAAAATAAAATATTATAACTAACAAACATCTTTACAAGCTGGTCGCTACGCTGTTGTCTGATGGACGTGATGTCAGGCTGAGACCTTGATGAGACACAATTTTAACTGTATTAAATTTGGCAGTCGGTTGTTGGAGGTCTGATATCATTTTATGATGTAAATTATTATTATATTTAAATTATATAAATTATGTCAATTATTAGCCTGAGGTCACCAGACCAATATACTAATGCATATTAGTCTGGAACCTCTCAGTTAATTCTCTCGGTCACGCTGAGGGTTTTACCCCCTAATAAGGCATGTTACGAAGCTGTTACGATTCGTTAACGTTGCTCTTCATTCGAGCCGGACTCATTCCCATCTCTTATTCAGCACTTTGTGTGTTCTTCTGAGGATTTGGGTTGTTATCATGGCATGGTGTTTTGCACACACACAGCTTCTTGAGTCTGATGTGGCCCCGAAACTTCGAGCATGTGTACGTTTATCGGGCTTTGCTACCGCTGGCCCGTAAAGCGTAGCTGACATTAAATAGGCCATTAGTTATGCCAGTGTCCTATTGTTGAAATTGCTTAAGTATAATAACACAAAAACTGCCATTAGGAAGAGCATTTGCGTGACCTCACTTCCTGTCAGATTTCCCTCCGTTAAGTGTAGTTTCGTACACACCTCTTCAGTTTTCAGGTTAACAAGTGAACGAGATGTGTGTGTCGGTCGGTCCTTTCAGTGCATGCGGGTGTTGGGCGGGACAAGCCTGTAAGGTCAAGCCTGGATGGCCACACTCACACTCATAGAACTCGAGTTATCGTAGCATCACTATCGTTCTGACGCAACCTGTTTACAAACCAGAATTGTCAGAGTCCTCAACATAACATAATCGTCAACATTTTGACCAAACTAGTGGAAGTTCAGATATCATCTCCGGAACTCAACAGTTTTTCGTTTAAACCTATTTAACGTTTAAAAAAAGATTTTACCATGTCTCAGATTTAACTAGAGACAGAGAGAAATTGAAAGTGATGAAGAGATAAAGAGGGATACAGCTCTTTTTAATTGAATTTAATTGCAGTGTGGGAGACAGAGAAACAGATGAAAAGAGACTAAGAGACTAAGAGACTAAGAGAGAGATGAACTTTTGGGAGAATCATTATATATGGACCGTGAGTCATCAGTCAATGAGAGGGAACACACACACACACACACACACACACACACACAGACACACACACACACACACACACTCACACACTCCACAACACACACACACTCCGTAACACCTCTCTTTTGGCCTGTTCATCGAAGAGCACATTGTGGGAAAGCTCTTAGCAGGATCATCAATGCTGACACTCACAATCTGAAATTGGCCGATCGATGCCGTGGCTCACTATTTAATTTTTTCCCGCTCAGGACTACATACGAAACACTCAGTCCTTATCAACGGGGAACCTTCAACCGTCTTCACACGCGCATTGGGAGAGAATCGGGGTTGACGTGGTCGGATGAAGTGTGACCCACCACCGTTTTTGGTTAGGTTCTCAATGGCCAGGTCAACTCCATGTTATGAATTGAGTTTTTCACCATTTATATTTCCTGAATATAATTTATAATTTCTTATATTAACAATTTATATTAATTGTTAATAGGAATTTATATTGGTTATTATGAATGAATAATAACAAATTATTAATTATTAACAATTAATGACCTAAATCTAACAAATGCGGAAAACAAATGCTGCTGGTTGCAAAATCAAACCAACAGCATCGTTCCGTAGAAGGCGAATCAACTGCCTCTGAGCGTGTTGTGTGTCAACCAATGGGTGACATCCGGGCCTCGGCGTCCTCATGTCCTAAGGCCTATGGTTTGGGGTCTCTACGGTCCCTACAGTCCCGGTCTCTGCGTCCTCAGATTCTACGGTCTGTGGGTTGGGGTCTCTACGGTCCCTACAGTCCCGGTCTCTGCCTCCTCAGATTCTACGGTCTGTGGGTTGGGGTCTCTACGGTCCCTACAGTCCCGGTCTCTGCCTCCTCAGGTCTTACGGTCTGTGGGTTGGGGTCTCTACGGTCCCTACAGTCCCGGTCTCTGCCTCCTCAGGTCTTACGGTCTGTGGGTTGGGGACTCTACGGTCCCTACAGTCCCGGTCTCTGCGTCCTCAGGTCTTACGGTCTGTGGGTTGGGGTCTCTACGGTCCCTACAGTCCCGGTCTCTGCGTCCTCAGGTCTTACGGTCTGTGGGTTGGGGTCTCTAAGGTCCCTACAGTCCCGGTCTCTGCGTCCTCAGGTCTTACGGCCTGTGGGTTGGAGTCTGGTGCCGTGTGTGTGGAGGGCCATACCGATGAAGCCGGAGGAGGGCGGGTTGGGCTGGATGTTCTCCTGGGTGTTGGACTGGATCACGTCCCACAGGCGCCACAGGTA
Source organism: Pollachius pollachius (assembly GCF_949987615.1). NCBI lineage: Eukaryota > Metazoa > Chordata > Actinopteri > Gadiformes > Gadidae > Pollachius > Pollachius pollachius. The sequence goes on along the minus strand of NC_136937.1, from coordinate 25,676,252 downwards.
GGCGGGGTGGAGGATGTAGAAGGGCTGGTCCGGCCGGTCCTGCCTCAACCTCACGTACGACGTGAAGAGGTCGAAGTCCGGGTTCTCGTACCACTAGAGGGAGATGGAGAGGGAGAGAGAGGGCGGGAGAGGGAGAGGGAAAGAGAAGGAGAGAGAGGGGGAGAGAGAGAAAGGGAGGGAGAGGGGTAGATGGAGAGAGAGAGAGGGAGAGAGGGAGGGAGGGAGAGGGAGAGAAGGAGAGAGAGGGAGAGGGACAAAGGGGGAGAGAGGGAGAAAGGAGGAAAGAGAGAAAGAGAAGGAGAGGGGGAGAGAGAGGGACAAAGGGGGAGAGGGACAGGGAGGGAGAGAGACAAAGGGGGAGAAAAGGAGAAAGGGAGAAAGAGAGGGACAAATGGGGAAAGAGGGAGGGAGGGAGAGAGGGAGAAGTGAGAGAGAGAAAGGGAGAGGGAAAGACAGAGAGAGAGGGAGAGGGAGGGAGAGAAGGGGAGAGAGGGAGAGAGAGAGGGAGAGAGACGGAGAGGGAGAGAGGGGGAGAGGGAGAGAGAGGGAGAAAGGGGGAGAGGGACAGAGGGGGAGGGGGAGAGGGAGAGAGAGGGAGAAAGGGGGAGAGGGACAGAGGGGGAGGGAGAGAGGGAAAGGGAGAGAGGGAGAGAGTTAAAGGGGGAGGGGGACAGAGCGGGAGAGAGATCTTGATACATGGTTGAATAAGACAATAAAGAAACATCCAAATGTACCAGTTTGATTATTGATTCCATTTAGTAACACTTTCAACACGATTTCAAAACATCCCAGTTTCTTCAGTACAAAATAATATAAGGAAATCCCAATGGAGGTTCACATAGACGCATAACATACACAGCTTCAGTCACACCATGCTGGTCATCCTTATTCTCGAGATGGTCTCATACAGGACTCTAGATTTGTTCTGTTTTATCAATATTTTAAAAGCTTAACCTTTCCAAATGTATGAATCATCTCTCTTCTGCACATTTCTCTGAATGGGGACGAAACAATCTTCCATATCAATAGAAACATTTCATCATACCAAGTAAAACGGCCTGCTTTGAATAAACATGGCCAAAATAAACATCTCTTCCCTTCTAAGATAGCTGCAGTAGGGATGCTTCGCAAGTGTTTTTAGATGACATAGTAACATCAAATATATCTATCCCAGTGGTGTATGAAGTGCAATATATCATAGTGCTGCTTTCAATGTAGCTGTAGTTGTCATTGACGCGCCTTAACTTGTCAGTGTGATCAGCTGTTATTTGCATGCATAAGAACATTATGTGTGTATGAAGTACAGAAGAGGTCTGTAAGGACAATCCATTTGCAGGATGAGGCAATTATTATTTAGTTGTATTTATTAACAATTACTCCACTGCAAATGTATTAGAGTAGTTTTTGGGTAACACTTTACAATAAGGAACGCAAAAACGTGGGTAGTTACTGAGGAACGAGTGAGTAACGAATGATGAATGACCAGGGTCCGAACCGGGGCCCTAACAGGGCCCTAAGTGACAGTTACTCAGTAACTACTGAGGAGTTACTGGTAAACATACTAGGGGACTACTGTATTTGTTACTGAGTAACGAATGATAAACAACCAGGGCCCTAACTGGGCCTAAGTGACAGTTACTCAGTAACTACTGAGGAGTTACTGGTAAACAGACTAGGGGATACTGTATTAATCATTCTGTGAATTAGCAAACTGACCAATTGATTATGAAAGCAACTGAATTTTCCTGGGATTTCACAATTTGATATTAAATTAACAGGGCACAGACGGGATGATTGTCATAGTTTAATAAAGATATTCACATTACATACACACAATACATACATTAATATTCACATTTAAGGTTTATTATGTGGCATTATTAATGTTGAAGGCTTAAAAGCTATTGTCCACCACTGCAGGGCACGCTTTAAACCTGCTGCCTTGGTTTCAAGCGCTGTCAAGGGCTGGCTTGAGTCCCACACTGGATCGACTGGTAGAGCTGGATCTGACTGATGAGTTGTTACTCATTCGCGATACATTCGTTCACCAGTAGTGAAGCTTTTTGAATCATTCGTTTACCAGTAGTGAAGCTTTTTGGGTACCTTCATGCAAAGTCATGCATAATACTGAGTTGTCACTCTTTCGCGAACCATTCATTCACCAGTAGTTAAGCTTTTGAATCATTCATTCACCATTTGTTTACCAGTAGCGAAGCACTTTAGGGTTAGTTATGAAACCCCAAACCACTGTTGACGACATTGAGGGATCTACAGCCACTTTAGTTAAAAACGTATACAACATAATAACAGGATAATATAGAAAATATTAGGCAATTTAAAATGGAAGAAAAATAAAGGATACACTTTTAACAAGGCATTTCTCAAGAACAGTCACTGAACACTGAAAAAATCGAACAAACAAAAGAGCTGTCTACATCAACAAAACTCAATTAATTGTTATTGATGGTGTTCGTGGGGAATGTCATGCAGCAATCTGCCAAGGGGACCGTCTTTGGGGTCATTTGCCAACCAATCAGTCCACTCGATAAATGAGAGATGGCTCTTTAGTGTCCTCTCTGTGCGGTTTCCCCGCAGTTTCCACACCTTGGATTTGTATGCTGACCAAGCCCGCTCAATGTTTTAGGTATGGGCTCCTTTGACTGGGTTGATGAATGACTGGCTGTGCTTTACGGAGAAATGTACATGGCCACTCTGTGCCAGTGCAGTCATGTAGACCCGCCACCTGTCCGTGAGAACTGTGGTCCCTTGACAGACGTATTTTGTGACCAGCGGAATTAAGTAGCGCCTTGACCTTTTCATTACCAGCCTGAAGATAGGTTTTCTCCTTCTTCCTTTGATTCCCAGCATTCCGAAGACCCATTTTCTCCTCCTCCAGGTAGGTCCAAGTCTCCCCCTTCCATACTTTGATAAAGTAGCAGAAGACAGGAAAATAAACATTAGGACCGACAATTAATGAAAAATTCTATAACATGTAAAAGTGAAAGATTATTTTGTTTGCACGGTTAAGAAATTATGCTGGTCCTCTGACCAATGTGTTTGGTCAGATTAAAAAGAAAAAAAAGCTGTGCAAACGATGTGAATTTGATGAGTTTCAAAGTGTTTTTCTAAGAGGGCATAAGTCATAACTCTGTGCATGACACAATAATATCATTCAATTACTTTGCTGATTCATTCATTAACCTCTGATCTCAAATGATATGTTCTTCTTTCCCCTGCCATTTTATCCAAAGCTCTGACTACAACATTATATTGCAAAACAAAGGTCAACGTTTTAGTGAAGCTGAGGCATCGCAGTTTACACAAACCTTCCTTTTGTGGTAGAAGTTGCTTTCGTCCAGCAACACAAATTCATTCCCTCTTCCAATTCTCTGCTTTCCCCTTCTTTTTCTCCTCTTCATTGCGCTCTGGCATACTTTTCTCAATTTGTGGCTTATCTTTGACAGTGTCCGACTGCTACCTGCCACACCATCCTGAAGCATATCAATGAGCCTTAACTGCAGCCCCTCGGAAAACCTGTTAAAGAACACTATTAAATATTAAATAGAAAAAGAAACATCTGAATACAAATGCATCCAGCACCAATATGTTATTTCTAGAACTCACATCGGGGCAAGAAATATATTGTTATTCAATCAAAATAAATAGGGGTGCACTGATTGCAATTTTTTTGGCCGATCCCGATTGCCGATTTTGCAAAAGCGTCTAACCTGCCTTCTGTGTAACACCCGCTCGCTCTCCTTGCTTGATCTAGCATCTAGGATCGATTGCTATACCTTGGGTCCCCCGATGTTAACGCTGAATTTCATACTTTGAATTTTGCAGCTGACTTAGGCATGCTGGATTTGGGGACGTTGAAAATATTTAAGTTTAAATTTTTAACGTTGAATATTTGATTTTGAATTTTTTAACGTTGAAAAATAAAGGTGAACATGAATTATTGAAAATTTTAATAGTTAAATTCAGAGGCAAGAAATCCAGATACGTTATTTCAATGCATACATTTTCAGTGCTTCGAATTCAATGGCTTTTTATTTTCAAAATCCGATGGCACAGATTTAGGCTACGTTTACATGATGACGGTCTGACCAGAAGATGCAAAAGTGGCGTCGCGTCTTCACTTTTTATTCCCCGTTTAGACAAGCGTTTTCGGGAGGAAATCTGCGTGGATACGCTGACGCAAAAGTGTGTGGAATTCGATTGGGTATGCATGCTTGGCGGCTAGGTGGTTCTGTGATACACTATCACACAACACCGCCATGTCTGAGCGCATGCGTAGAATCTTCTTCTCTTATCTGCGCCGCGAAAACCAAAACATAATTACAGATCCTTCTCTGTTCAGTAATACTAGCTGTACATATCCTTTACATTTTGTGGAAAGAGTCCTGTACGTTTATTAGAGCTGCCAGAGCAGCTTGACGGTCCGCTGCACGGAAGCAATCCAACATGTTTGTTTATTTCCCTGTACTGGCGCATGTATGTGACGTAAACGCGTACGAGACGTGAGCAGATCTGAGCAGAGTTTTGCGTCTTGGCAGTGTAGACGGAAACGCTCCGGCGGAGCATATTCAAGTTTTCCACTCTGGAGGATGGTTTCAGATATTAGCGTTCTTAAGCCCCAAAAACGCTGTTACCGTCTAAACGAAAGGCACTTCCGATAAAATATTTTGTAGTTTACCCGCAAGCGTCCCACACAGCAAAAGGACTCCGCGGCGCATCCGCCGCGGAGGTATTGCGGCTTCCGGAACGGACCCGCGAAACGGACCCGTATCGGCGTCCACTTGCCCTCAGTGACGGATCCGCTACGAAGGCGGATCGCGGATCCGCAGTGGCTCCGTGCTGCCTTGTATTTTTAACCTAACAATATTGTCAATAGGCATAATAACAGAAAAGGTTCAAGTCAAGACATCAATTTACTGTACAAAAGTAATCACTACTCAATAGAAATATAAAATTGACCTTTACATTTATGGAAAATTATATGTTATAGCCTATTCTGTTGTTGTTAAGTAGTCTACGTTGGCTAGGCTACTTTACAACATTTTGTGGTCAAAGCCTAATTTAGTGCTTTATAGGCATAGGTCGGTGCAGACAAAATGTTATCTATTAGGCTACAACATGAAATGCTGCGCTATATACAGCTAAAATATCAGAAAATGAATAACTGGTGGAAGAAGTACAAGAAGTTCAATCAAAAGATTGTTTAATGGGTGGAGGAGGGACACGTCTCCTCGCCGCCCGATCCGCCGCCAGGTTGAACCACCTGATGGCGTTTTTGGTGACCTCCGCGTCCGTGGCTGACCGTGTCGCCAAGTTTTTCCTCACAGCACCTGTAATCAAACAGACAGATTTTATGTAATAGGTTTTTACTAACTTTAAGAAGAATGCACACATTTGGTGAACAGGGTGCATTAATGTCAACTGTTAGGCATGCAAAGTGCTTCGATAAACCAAGTCTTTTGTTTTGGGCCTACTGTAGCAGCAAGGAGAAGACTCCTGGAGCAAGCACCTTGAAACATTTCGAAAATGAAGCAATAAACTGCAAATAGAACCAGCTGAACAACCGCAGCCGGTATTATTGGATAAATTAAAACTGTATAAGACGATTGGGTGGGTTTTTGGTTGATTGAAAGGTTTTTAGTCTATAGTTCAGCTGGAAATTGCCAACAGAACAGCACAACTATTCTATATTTTACCTCAAATGTATTCAAACTTGATCACATTAGCTATTTGTTGCTATTTTCTGCAGGAAATGCATTGTGTAGTTATTATTAGTAGTTGTAGTAGTAGAAGCCGTTGTAGTAGTAGCAGTAGTAGTATCATTATTTGTTATATGGCCAAGTGCTCCAAGTGCTAGAAAATGTGAAAGCAACATTAAATTTTAACGAACCAGAAAGTATCTTACTTGATGAAGCGAACCCAGCAGAGGCAATTGTAGGGGATGGGCAACAGTCAAATCCAGATGCTGCAGAACACACAAAATAGAAGATGGGGACCAACTTCCATACAGTAGCATAAGAAATCAGAAACAGGCGCGAATAACCATTAGTTTTATGAACCGTATCCCTTCACTTGATTTAAGCAATTTAACTGCATTTTCTGCAGGAAATGCTCCAACTGCTAGAAAATGTGTAAGGAACATTACATTTTACGAAACCAGAAAGTATCTTACTTGATTAAGCGAAGAGTCAATGGGCAACAGTCAAATCCAGATGCTGCATAAGACACAAAATAGAAGATGGGGAACAAGTTCCATACAGTAGCATAGGAAATCAGAAACAGGCGCGAATACCCATTCGTTGTGTGAACCGACTTAAAGTGATTAAAATGGCAAATTTTCATTATAAAGAGGATGGCAGATAACCACTACACATGAGACCAAACTTGCCAAAATGTTAACTTGCTGCAATCTATTTGTATGGTACACATGCCTGGAATTTCGTGATATGAGGGGCAAGGCCACTTGGCCTGCATCGGGGCAATTTTTTTGAGGGCACAACGTACAGCGTACTCGGTTGCTAGGCTATTTCTCTGCTAATCAACACTACGAATGCTGGTAACAGATTGTAAAAAGACACACCGTGTGAAGTTTTTTTTTTTGGTTTTGGCAAGTAGCCATGTAATAAACGGGATTATGTATAGAACGCCGCCGGTCATTATCGAAAATAAGCCCCTTCAGGGCGAAGCAAGACACCTCCGCTTCGCGTCGGTGTCCGGTTCGCCCTGTCTGGGTTTATTTTCCCGATTATGACCGGCGTTTTATACATTATTCCTTACATAACAGCGACACATTAAAACAGACCAGGCCAGACCAAATAACAATGTGTGTTTTTTTAATCTGAGTGTATGTGTGTGTGTTCACCGGCTCCCGGATGAGTCAAAAGCAGCGAAAGAATTTCCCCCAAAATGGACAATGAAGGATAACTTAACTACCACAACATATTCTGCCGAAATTACTATTCCATTTTAAATCAAATAGGCTACAGACTGACATGATAATCGCCTCTCAGCTAACTAGCCTGCTAACTTACTAGCCTACTAGCTAGCCTGTTGCAAAAAATGATAGCCTAACTGAAAAATGATTCAGGCTTACTGCTAGTCCTAATATCAAACAACGTCATTACAATCATACGTAAATGATGATTAAAAAAACACAAAGGCCAATGTTTATTGTGAATGTCGTCAATAAATAATTACATAAATAAATCAAAATCAATAATAAATCATACTTACGTAACGCAACCGTGTTCCAGCAAAGATAACCTCAACTGATATGATCGTCTCTGCTCTAGGCTTTCAACGTGTTGGCGCGTCCGCGTTCGCGGGTCAGACACGGGTCCACTCAGGATCCGCAATATATCAATAAATAATCAAATAAATAAATCAAATAATAAATAATAATAATGAATCAATAATAAATCATAGTTCAACTTACATGATCGTCTCAGCTATTGGTGTACTTCCAACAGTTAAAGGTGCATCGGATCCGCATTTGCTGATCCGACACGGGTCCTCTGGGCGGCGCCAACACGGATGTGACAGTACCGCGGGTTTGGTGACTCCTATGCGAATCCGCCTTAGAGTCTTGCGCGTCGGATCCGCGTTCGCGGATCCGACACGGGTCCTCTGGGCGGCGCCAAAACGGATGTGACAGTAACGCGGGTTTGGTGACTCCTATGCGGATCCGCATAGGAGTCTCCTGCTTTGTGGGGTCCTTGTGTAAACGGGGCCTTACTTCGATAGAATTCAATACGACAAGAACGCATGGATCAAAAGAGCCCTTGTTGTACACCAGGAGTGCCCAACCAGTCGATCGCGGTCTACCAGTAGACCGCCGAAATAAAAATAAAAAATAAGAAATAAAAAACGAGAGCTCCTCGCGCTACGGCCATCCGGAGGCGCACTGAGCTTTTGGCCGTGATATTATATATACAATTATATTATATTATGTTATATATAGAGCTCCGGGAGTCGCAAACGGCAACAAACACTCTCTCCTCCATGCTGCAGTTCACCTCGGACTGCACTGCACTGAGTTGGCCGGTTGAACGCTGATTGGCTGTTACGTTACACATGTCACTCAGTGGCCATGCTGTTGAACGCTGATTGGCTGTCATCACGCGAATGTTGCGTCAAAGTTTAAATATTTTTTAAAGATTGATAGATTGCGGGGAACATAGGACCCTTTTTCAGAAAAAGGGTATTATGCTCCCCGGTATGTATCAATACAGGGGAGCATAGGACCCTTTTTGGGAAAAACAGGGAACATAGGACTTAAAAAAAAGAGAAAAAAAAGGGTCCTATGTTCCCGCATGACATGCGCTGTCAACAGCAGTTGAAAGCTGTCAACAGTAGTTACGCACTCCCAAACGTTGACATGGCTGAGGGGAAACGAGCTAAAACCTACCATTTTCACCCTGAGTGGGAGGAAGATTATTTTTTTGTTTATTCTCATTCAAAGCCTGTTTGTTTGATCTGCAATGCAACGGTGGCGTTGGCAAAGAAAGGGAATCTGGAGCGGCATTTTAAAACAGTACACGGGTACACAGGTACGAGAGGGATTTCCCTGCAGAAACGCCTTTACGTGCCACAAAAGTGCGGGATTTGAAAGCACAGCTTGCAGCACGGCAGTCAATCTTCACCAAACCAAAGACCCAGGCTAATAAGGCCGCAACTGTTGCTTCCTATCGCGTCAGTCACGTCCTTGCTAAACACAAGAAGCCATTCAAAGACGGCGATATTGTGAAGGAAGCCTTTCTCGAAGCAGCGGATAGCCTTTTTGAAGACTTAAAAAATAAAGCAGAGATCGTGAAGGCCATTAAAGAAGTGCAACTCTCCCGCAATACTACCACAAGGCGATGTGAGGGAATGGCGGTGGATGTAGCGGAGCAGCTAAGGAAGGACATCGACTTGTGTGAGTGCTTTTCCCTCCAATTTGACGAGTCAACTGATATGGTGGATGTGGCACAATTGTGTGTTTTCATCAGGATGGTTTTTGAAGATATGAGCACCAAGGAAGAGCTACTCACCATTTTGCCATTAAAAGGACACACCAGAGGTGAGGATATCTTTAATGCTTTCATGGGATTCGTTAACGAGAAAAAACTGCCGCTCTTCAAGCTGATCTCCATCACAACTGATGGGGCGCCTGCCATGATGGGCCGCACCACTGGGTTCATTGCACTGTGCAAAGAAAGTGAATCTTTCCCAGATATCCTGAATTATCACTGTATAATTCACCAGCAAGAGTTGTGTGGAAAGATTTTAAATATGAAAGAAGTGATGGATATTGCAATGAAAATTGTGTGTTCAGTTCGGGCCAGGAGTCTGCAGAGAAGGCTTTTCCGTGCTCACTTGGAGGAGAATGGTGCTGAGCACACAGACCTGCTGCTCCACACGGATGTTAGGTGGTTAAGTAGAGGAAAATTTTTGGCCAGATTCACAGAGCTGTACTTCCTGAAGCTTTCAACACATGTGGATTACCATACAAAGCTAGAGGACCACCAGTGGCTTTTAGATTTATCTTTCCTCACTGATCTCACTTGCGAGCTCAATGAATTTAATTTAGAGCTGCAGGGTAAGATGTAATCAACATGATGAGTTCAGTAAACACGTTTAAAAGCAAGCTACAGCTGATGTCAAGCAGGCTGCAGCGTGGTAACCTGCGCAACTTCCCTCACATGCAAGCAGAACTACGTCAGGGTAAAGGTGTGACACAGCTTGACCGTGCACGTTATGAGGAGCGTGTTCAGAGCATCTCGTCAGAGTTTGAGAGGCGTTTTACTGACTTTGCATCCATCGAGCCTGTAGCCAGCTATTTGTGTTATCCATTCTCTGCAAGTATTGATGTTGGTGACATTGCCGCCAAAGTCAAATCACTTTTCGACTTTGAAAGCTCCGCTCTTGAGGATGAGATTCTGAAATTGCAAAATGACATTGAGATCAAAGCCAGATCAACATCCGCTCAACCAGGAGAGCATGCAGTGTTCTGGAAACTACTGTTGGAGGAGAAGTATCCCAATCTCAGAAGATGTGCCTTGAACCTGACAGCTCTTTTTGGATCAACTTATTTGTGCGAGTCTGCTTTCTCGCACATGACAATCATCAAGTCCAAGAACAGATCAACAATGACAGATGGCCATCTTGCAGCCTGCCTACGCCTTGCAACCAGCTCCTACACTCCTGACTACGAGAAGTTAGCCTCCTCCTCCCAATGCCAGGTCTCCCATTAAGGTAGGAAGTGATTTCCTTTTTTCTAACTCAACAGATCTACCTATTTTGTATCTGGTTATTTTTGTTTTGTCATATACTGTTCATATTAAGGTCAGTTATGGCTATTGCTCATCATGCAGATTGGCATGTGTGTGTCGAGAGAGAGAGAGAGAGAGAGAGAGAGAGAGAGAGAGAGAGAGAGAGAGAGAGAGAGAGAGAGAGAGAGAGAGAGAGAGAGAGAGAGAGAGAGAGAGAGAGAGAGAGAGAGAGAGAGAGAGAGAGAGAGCGCTACAGCACACTATCCAAACTGGCAACTGTGAGAGGAATTTGTTTGTGTGTGTGTTTGAAAGAGGGATGGTTTGTGATGTGATGTCTAGTGGTTGTGTGACAACAAGAAAAAGTGTTGTGAGGTTAGTTACTGCAGGCTGGGAACGATGTGTGTGGGTTTGCAATGTTGACACTAGACTGGTAGATCTCGGGAGGTTGGCTACTTGAAAAGTAGATCTTGGGTCAAAAAAGGTTGGGCACCCCTGTTGTAGACCAACTTCGGAAAACTGTAGTTCCACCATAGAGACGCTAGAGGTAAGCAATACTCTCCGTCGCGCAATGGCGTCGGTTAGGAAATGTGGAGTCGAATTCATTTTAAACAGCGCTGTCTTTTTCTATGTTCGAAAGGAAGCACCTTTTCATCTCTCCTTGACCCGATGACGTTTTCCACAAAGGTTAAGGAAAGGAGACATAAAGGTTAGGAGATTTGACTATTCGTAGAGGCCCATGCTCAATGGCGCAGGGCAACATCAAGGAGAGGTTTGCTTCCGCATCATGGGAGCCAGCGGCGCCCTAGTGCATGACGTGCCCGATGCAGAAATATTCTCGTTGTCTAGCATTGTAGCATCATAAGCGAGAGGTCTGTCTACACATCCCTCGGCGACTTTAAGTGATAAAAAGTCAACATAATGCCTAAAAACCATCAACGTCATTCATGTTAAGTAAAAGGAAAACCTCGGACACGAGAAGTTAACTGAGCTCTCTCTGATGCTGGGCCGAAACAACATTTGTTTCACTACGACTCCTTTCAGCTGCCCACCCCTCCTTCTCCTGCAAAAAATAAATAAATAAAATGGCTAATAAAACGCTTGTGGTGGCGTTTTGAAAGTGAAAACTTACATTTTATTAGTACATGGTATACAGATAATTATGAGCCTTTGATTGATATCCAGAATTTGTTTGCGGAGACACATTCCTGTTCCCCACTTGTATTGGAGTGAACAGAGATATCTACTTCTGGGCCCCTTGAATCGATGGACCCGTCCACAGCCCGCTTAAACAGCTACAATACCAGGCTTGGCCGCTAAGCACTGGTCGATTGCGGACGTATGCGCTGTTCCTGGGGACTTGGTTCCACAGCATTGAGAAGAGCCGTGTAATAAATAATATATTATTTAGATATAGAGCTCCGGGAGTGCTGCGATTCACTCTAGTCTGGACTGCAGGCAAGGAGTGAACGCTGATTGGCTGTTATGTTACGTCCCTCAGGGAGTGAACGCTGATTGGCTGATGATACCCCTTCAGAAACATTTATATAGAAATGAGAAGATAAAATGACCGTACCGTGATATAATATACGGCATTACCGTCTATGCCTCAAATCATACCGTGATATAAATTGTAGTCCATACCGTACAGCCCTCCTGCATACCTTACCTATCAATGTATTTCATCCAGCTGAATAGGGACAATTTGCTCATCTCAAAAAGTGACCCGCACCTCACAGACTTCCTCATCGTTTTCCCTCTGTGTTTATTACGTCGGCACTGCCTACAGAAGACAACACATTTCTTCATGATAAATATATATCTTAATTAATATTACTGAAGCTGAATTTATAACAAGGCATATCAGTAAACAAAGGAAGTCATTGATAAAAACCATACCAAAAAAAGAAAACTTACCACTGCAGTCCGTCAACGTTTGCGTTTTCCTTCAGTTTCATCCTCTTTTTGCAGAGTTTGCATTTTCTTTTGGCTTGAAGTAACTTCTTCTTTTGGAGCCATTTTATCAATTTAATTTATTTTTTTAAGTCTGTCTTCCCTCAATAAGACTGAGTACTTTAGCATGCAGGGTCATGATAACTTTGCATCAAACCCTCTTCCTGTCTTGCACATGTGCAGTTCTTACACGTGTCTCACAAATGGTCACAATGCACAAGAATAACTTGTTAATGGAGGCTCAGAGGAAGAGCAAACGGAAAAGTCAGCCTACAAGAGATCTTGTACTTGTAGAGAAAGCCATGATAGAATGTAAGTACATGCTTTAAAGTTATTTCATTATTAATTGAGAGTGTAATAATTCAGCCACATTGCTTAGCTTCCTAAAATGAGCTATTTGACATCGTACCACGTCTGTTCTAGCACATATTTTTTGGCCTCGCTAGCTAACCTTAACTAGGTCAAAAGACCTAGACCTAGTCTTAACTAGGTCAAAAGACTGATGGTTCAACCATTTATCTACTGTTAAATTAGGCGATATGCAATGAAAGTGTGGTCCAAGCTTTGAAATTGGACATGTAAAGTTATTCTGTTAGCGCCAGTTACCACATGTCTTTGAATAGTTTTTGGAGTTGTTTTAACTACTAAAAAACCCGAAGACTGCTACATTACACTGTTATAGTGCTAATACGGTAATACTTTTCTGTTTTTTTCTTTTCAATTTAGTCCATAGTTACAGTATGTAACGTTAACAACTGAATCTCTCAAACATGTCTTCTACACAATGCACTGCATGTGGAACCATGACAAATGAGTAGATTAAGGTTTTTCTTACATCAAAATGACATATGATCATACATATTATTACATATTATAACATTCAAGACAATGGATAATGTCATAGCCCAAAGTGAATAAAACCCTTATTTCTTAACTCTATATTATTAACTGTATACATTTTTTTAAGGTACCCATACAATTTTCAAATGAACAAAAGCGTCACTCTGTATGCATTCATCAAGATCTTTAATAAAGTTTTGAGCATCTTACACCAATGATGGCCAAAATAACCTAACAAACACACTACATATACAGTACAGATATAGGCACACGTTAAGGCCCATGGTGAAGACATGTCCCAATGTTAGGGGCCTTCAGATGCTCACACAATGCACACACTCATTCGAATCTATCTGCTGATAACACTCAGTCACAGCCCGGGGTGCTCAAGGCCAGGCAGGTGTTCTCGAGAAACCCCCACACCAGACTTGACACACACAACTCGCAACACACAATTCGCTAGAAGAAAACACATAAGACTGATACAATCTGAAGGACATTACGCTCATTTGAAGCAGAACCTCTAAAGAGGCGAAGCTCCGGACGACCTCAGCGCTGTTAGGGACTTGGACATTTTCGCTCGATCGATCTCTTACACTCTATAGCTCAGTATAACCTTTTTCACCTTACTAAATAAATCCGAGGCCCTCGTGCCGACAATTTTATCTCCTCTCCGTCTCAGTTTATCTGTTCAAGTAACTAGGCAGACTATTTTTCCCAACACCAACGATGCTTTCTGCGCTCCAAAATGTTACAGCGCCATCAGAATCGAGTCAGCGGGGACAATCTGAATAGCACAGTAGCCAAACTGCGGCAGAGTAAACAGGTAATTAATTATTTTTTATTTGAAATGTTAAGCATACTTAACAGATATACTCATATTCAATTGAATGTGAAATGTACAAAGTATAAATTATAATTGCTTAATGGACATGTAGTTGAGATTATACTAAGATCATTAACACATCATGCACTTGACATGGTTACATCCAGTGGTCGAGTTGTAAAAAAAAGCCAAGGTGGTGCACCACCAATTGTGTGTTGGTGGATTTGCGTTGCTCACGGGTTGGAATGAAAGGGAGAAAAGGGGACAGAGTTGCCTGCGGAAGCGATGTCTGAGATGCAGAGACAGCTTCACGCTACCACTTTCTTGTCTCGTACGGTGTGGAATGAGAGCTCGTGAAGGGACTATTGCGCAGGTGCGCAGCAAGCGTGCCTGCGTGCTTGCGCAATAGCATGCTGCCCGAGAATGCAGTATCGCTGTCAAATCTGTCCCTGGGAAAAGTAACGTTGCGCCGAATTGAAAAAGGAAACCGCTATAATGAAATAGCCGTAATATTTCCACATTAATTGATAAAATAACAGGGGATGGGAAGGGAAGATGGCTGTTTCAGAAGGGGGATAATTTTGATAATTTTAATTCCAAAGGGGGATGCCATCCCCCCTCATCTCGAGTGCTGGTTACATCCCTCCAACTATGGGCAAAAATTAGGTGTGACAAAATAAATCACACCATGGTGCCTTGTGATCACATTTTGATAAGTTATATGACAATACCAACTTTCATTTAACTCTTAGTACAACTGTGACATTGCCTACGTTTGTGATGGTGAGAATTTTTTCTTCAAGGTTAATGTTAACTGTTGTCATGATCAGTGTTGGTCAAGTTACTTGGACAAAGTAATTAGTTACTGATTACTTATCCAAGAAAGTAATCCAGTTACTTTACTGATTACTTATTTTCAAAAATAATTAGTTACTTTACTAATTTACTTTGCTTGGTTACTTTTCAAAAACACACTAGCTAGTTGTTTTTATTAGTCTCAATCTTTTTAACTATGCACATTGCAAACAAAAAAATGAATTAAATGCAACAATCTCTCATTTAAAGAAAATCGTTTTGGTGTGTATACACACCTTCATTCGAATAGATGTAAATAAAATACAGCAATAAAATAATTAAAACCAAAGTCTCTATTAACATTTGCATCTTTTAACAGTTGCAGTGCAGAGAGGAGTAATGCGTTTACCAAAACAGAAAATGCTGTTGCATGCCACATTTAGGCTGTTCTAATGTCAAAAAAGAGTATGTGTTTGAACTGTGTGTGTGTGGAAGGATGTGTTTCTCTGAGTGTGTGGATGTGAATGTCACTGTTTGTGTGTATGGAGGGGACTGCCGCTATGTTTGTGTGGGATTGAGGTTTGCTTCTACGTGTATGTGATGTGTGTGTATGTATGTAGAGGGATTTGTTAGTGTGTGTGTGTGTGTGTGTGTGTGTGTGTGTGTGTGTGTGTGTGTGTGTGTGTGAAGGGTAGTGCTTCTGTATGGGTGTGTGTGTGTGGAGGGGAGTGCTTCTGTATAGGAGTGTGTGTGTCTGGAGGGGATCTGACCCCTGTCATATGTCTGCAGGTTCAGGCAAGCGGAAAAGTGTGTGTGTTAGTCAAGTCTCATTTATGACAAGGCCCTATGTTTTTTTGTTTTCTTTCGGAGTGAAACAGTGGTTATACCGCATCAGCAGAAGCTTTTCAAACCTCCCAGCAGAGAGCCTGTTCCTTTTCGGGGAAAGCATCAATCCACCCTAACTGAACAGCCGTTCAACTGGTGCACTGGATGGAGTTGGAGAATTGTATTTCATGTACATCTTTTGGAGGTTTGGGAACTGATTTAGAATCTCAAGCTCATACCCAGACCTTAAATAGTCAGTTACTTCTTTTTCTGCTGAGAAGCTTTCTGTGGGTTGGTTCTCAAAATCAAAAAAGTCCATTTCAGCTGGGCTGGCTGGCAGTTGGGACACATTAGCATTGTCCGCTGCAGGAGCAACTTTACGACACTCTCTTATCAGAAGCTCCTTCACATGCTCTCTCCTAAGCTCATCTCTCAGCCATCTAAGTTTGAAGTTGGGACAAGTGGCCGTTGCAAGAAGTCCCTCTTGGGTATCCAGTACAGGATCAAAACAAATCTTGATGGCCTGTAAAATACAATACGATATAAATAAGAATATATTTATTTTTCTATATAATCTGCTATTTTAATTATTCTGTGATCTTAACTGACCTAAACCATCTCATGCCCTATCAATACTGTATGAGATTTAATTATCGTTGAGGTAATTTTGACCTCTTTATTTTAATCTTCTGTTGATGTTATGACTAATATTCATGATTAATGATGATCAATATCCCTGATATTGAACTGATATTTTAACTTTTATCATTTTAGTAATAGTGCTCACTGCTTAAAACAAACAAAGTGTAACATCTGTCCACCATGAATGGTATAATAAATTTAACAAAACCACCCAAATCAATTATCAAATAATAATCTTGCCTTTACAATGGCATCTGGAAGGCTGGCTGTCATGGAGAGGTCATCTTTCAGGGCAAGTGTCTTTGACATCAGGCTTGTGAGCGTTGGTAGTAAAGTCCCATAGGTGCACTCATCCCCTTGTAAGATGTCGAGTGCTACTGTCAAGGGCTTCATCACAGTGCAGTATTCTTGCAAAAATAGGTACTCCCTTTCATTAAGGCACTTGATTCCCAGTTTTACACACAGGGGATTCAGCTCGTTCATTGGAATTGTGATGATTCTGGAAATGGCCTCATACAGGGAATTCCACCTTACGGATGTGGGTACCATTAGCTTCCTGCGGCTGACTTCCTCCACCTGTTCAGAGGCCAATGTTGATCGACTTGCTTTAGTCCAGAGAGCGGTGCATTTTGCAATACTACTCCTATTTACAGCCTTGGTGTCTGCACAGGAATTTAGATGTTTGTCAACATCACTTGTTGAAATCAGATTAATTGTGTGTGATGCACATCTGTAGTGTGGAGGGAGGCTAAACTGTCCATCACCAGATGTTCTATGACATGTAAAAGTCGGTTCCTCGTCATCACCTGCTTCATCATTTTCAGATTCAGACTCCAAATTACAGGGCTGACATACTCTGAATGCTTTGGCAAAATTTGATGCATTATCCGTAACACTGGTAACAACTTTACTATGCAGTCGATATGATGAATGAATTTCTTCGATCGCTGCTCCAATTACATCATAGGTATGATGTAACAAAGTCTACATCTCCGAGTGCAGCCTTCAAATTACCCTCCATTATGTCGTATTCTCTCTCAAGGTATCCTGCAAATGACTTTCTCTGCGGCAGCTTGACACCGCTTTCGGTTGGTATTTTTTCTACTATGCGTCGGAATGAATCAGAGTCTACAGTGGAAATGGGCAACATGTCCTCGACAATATAGCCAGTGACAAGCTTCTTCAGTTCAGCGGCACTAAGTCCTGCCGCTGACGCTCTTAAGTCTATTTTCACCTGTTTAGCAGGAGAGGGTCCCTCTGTTGCTCCAGCAGTCATGTCGGGATTTCAGGGTGTCTCAGTGACGTTAATGTTTTTTACATCTTTTACCGAGTCAAACTCAAAGTAATGTCTGAACTTCCATGAATTAAATGCTCCATGTTTTCTCTCTTTCCCGCACGCCATGTCTTGCACACATGTGTCTGTTGTTTACTTCTAGACATCGCGCCGCTATAGGCTATGTCATTGTCACGAGACAGTCTCACAAAGCAAATACGGCAAAATCCCAAATTCTTTTACTGTCTATGGCAAAAATAACTCACGGTTTAGTAACGCAGGCTGCTTGCAGGAAAGTAAAAGTGATCGAATTACTATTTTTGCAATTGTAATCCCTTACTTTACTCGTTATTTGAAAAAAGTAATAGGATTACAGTAACGCCTTACTTCTAACGCGTTACTGCCCATCACTGGTCATGATAATGGAAAATCTAACTGAAATATAATACATTGATCAGGGAATACAATGTTGTTCGGGGAATACAATTTCAGATATTATTTAATGAAATATAAAAAGTTATGTGTACTGTCTATTAAGCAAAACAGCATCCAAGGTTATGTAGCTGTGGAGGAGTTGGGACTAAGTGGGCACTACAATGGTGCATGTGTCAACTTGCAGTCTGACATAAGAGCCAAAAAAAAATGCATCAAGGACTGGAGTATCAATATTCTCATAAATACTTATAAGTCCAATATACATCATCCAGCCTTAGTAAATACCAGTAAACAGTTACTTTTCTATGTAAACATTGTGGCAACCCGTTTCCCCGATTGTCAGATACCCGGTAGGAATTACACAAAAAGCAGGGGTTCAAGCCGCAGCCGGCGTTTATTTCACGAGTATAAATAGTCTGTATACTCGTGCAAGGTCTCCGTGAGCCTCTAGCTCGCCGGTGTGGTGCGGAATCCCTACGTGTCGCTTCGCCCTTCTCCCGGTCTAGCGAGTACTCCCGCCGTGTCACTTGCCCGGCGCTGTGCGGAATCCCTCCGTGGCACTTCCTCGTGGTGCGGACTCTCTCCGTGGCACTTCCTCGTGGTGCGGACTCTCTCCGTGGCACTGCCCCGCTGGTGCGGACTCTCTCCGTGGCACTTCCTCGTGGTGCGGACTCTCTCCGTGGCACTTCCTCGTGGTGCGGACTCTCTCCGTGGCACTTCCTCGTGGTGCGGACTCTCTCCGTGGCACTTCCTCGTTGGTGCGGACTCCCGCCGTTGCACACCCTCGTGGTGCGGACTCTCTCCGTGGCACTTCCTAGTTCGCCCGGTCTGGTGCGCCTTTTAAACCCGGCTTCTGTTCCTTCCCTTCCTCCGGCCAGGTGTCCCTGATTGCGCTGATTGGGGGGAGAGACGTGGTGCTCTCTGTCGCCGGCTGGAGGTTGGCGACGGTAAACCCGGTCTACTGAGTGTCCTCGGACCCGCCCGGTCCGAGGTTCAGCGGCGGGATGCCACACTCCTCCACCGCTTGCTCAGGCCCCTGGTCGTCGGTGAACCCGCTCAGGCAGGCATCCCGGCGTGACAGGGCGTCGGCGTTCCTGGCTCCGGCCATCCGCTTCAGGGGGGCGTGGTTGGTGACCAGGATGACCTCCCTCCCTAGGAGATAGTACCTGACGCTCTGGAGGGCTGGGAACCACCGCGTTACTCGAGCGTTGGCGTCCCTGGCTCCGGCCATTCACTTCAGGGGGGCGTGGTTGGTGACCAGGATGACCTCCCTCCCAAGGAGATAGTACCTGACGTTCTGGAGGGCTGGGAACCACCGCGTCACTCGAGCGTTGGCGTCCCTGGCCATTCACTTCAGGGGGGCGTGGTTGGTGACCAGGATGACCTCCCTCCCTAGAAGATAATACCTGGTGTTTCGGGGGCCCCGGAACCACCGCGTCACTCGTGCGCCAGTGTCCCCGGCTCCGGCCATCCGCCCCAGGGGGCCGCGGCCGGCGACCAGGACGACCTCCCTCCGCCCTCCACCGGCTCCGGGCCCGATCGGCCCACCCGCGGCCCAACGCGATCTGCCGCAGCGGCCCAGCGGTCGACGCACCCCTGGGGCCGGGGTCCCCGGCCACCTCCATCAGGTCGTCGTCGCCATCGCCGTGGCCCGTGGGTCCAGAGGGGACCAGGCGGTCGTCGGCACTCCCGTCGGGATCCGGAGGCCCCACAGGTCCACCTGTCCCACGGAGGCCGTCCCCATCCACGTCCAGCGTGACGGCGTCTCCGCTGGGGATCGACACGGACAGGCGATCGTCCTCCGCCCCTCCAGCGGAGTCCCTTGCTCCGACCGACGTCCCCGCCACCTCCGTCTCCGCCTCCGCCCTGGTGCCGACGCCGGCCCCTGGCTCGGCCCCGAGCCCCGGCTCCAAGTCGGCCCCGAGCAGCGCCACGGCCCCCGGCGAGGCCCCTGTCGCGGGCCCGGCGTCGATGTCGGCCCCCGGATCGGCCTCGAGCTCTGGCTCCGAGTCGGCCTCGAGCAGCGCCACGGCCCCTGGTTCCGGTGAGGCCGCGGGCTCAGCCTCCTCTATTCGCCCTCCAGGGGGCGACGGAGGCCTGGTGGCCCCGTAGGCCTGTTGAGCTCCCCTCACCCCTCTGCGGGGTGGTTCTCTCCGGCTCCGGAGTTCACGCGCCGGGTCCTGTAGCCGGTGGAAGATCGGGCAGTCCTTCCCGATTAGCAGCGGCACCGGTAGGTGGGGTACGATCCCTGCCCGCGTCGTGAATACCCCGTGCTGGGTCCGGATGACGACGTGGCAGGTCTCGAACGTCCGGGTGTCCCCGTGTATGCAGGTCACCTCTATGGGCGCGCCCTCCTTCCCGCCCGCCAAGTCGGGGCGGAGGAGAGTGACCACGCTGCCGGTATCCACGAGGGCCTGCGTGTCCTGGGTCATTACCCGCGCCGGTATGGTCGGGCTTCCCGTTTTCCCCTGCGCCCAGCAGGTCG
Organism: Pollachius pollachius; assembly: GCF_949987615.1. Classification (NCBI taxonomy): domain Eukaryota; kingdom Metazoa; phylum Chordata; class Actinopteri; order Gadiformes; family Gadidae; genus Pollachius; species Pollachius pollachius. The sequence continues at coordinate 25,655,913 of NC_136937.1, read as the reverse complement.
CTCGCATGCATGGCTGCGTCTGCTGCCGGCGTGGCTCGTCTCGCGGCCCCTCCTCCCACGGCCTCGTCTCCCGCGGCCTCGTCTCCCGCGGCCTCATCTCGGGCCGCGTCGTCTCTAGCGGCGTCGTCTCCGGCTGCATCGGGGCGGCGGTCGCGGCGGCGAGTTCGGTGAGCCGTAGTACGGCCTCGTAGAGGAGGGCCAGACTCTCCCTGGTCTCCCACTGCTGCTGCTGGGCGGGCGTCGCCGCGGTCCCATCCGGGTTCTGCATGCCGGCTGAAGGGGGTTCCCTCACAAACCCGGCCCGTAGCGCGGTCGAGTTGCCCGCATCCTCCACCATATGTGGCAACCCGTTTCCCCGATTGTCAGATACCCGGTAGGAATTACACAAAAAGCAGGGGTTCAAGCCGCAGCCGGCGTTTATTTCACGAGTATAAATAGTCTGTATACTCGTGCTAGGGTCTCCGTGAGCCTCTAGCTCGCCGGTGTGGTGCGGAATCCCTCCGTGTCGCTTCGCCCTTCTCCCGGTCTAGCGAGTACTCCCGCCGTGTCACTTGCCCGGCGCTGTGCGGAATCCCTCCGTGGCACTTCCTCGTGGTGCGGACTCTCTCCGTGGCACTTCCTCGTGGTGCGGACTCTCTCCGTGGCACTGCCCCGCTGGTGCGGACTCTCTCCGTGGCACTTCCTCGTGGTGCGGACTCTCTCCGTGGCACTTCCTCGTGGTGCGGACTCTCTCCGTGGCACTTCCTCGTGGTGCGGACTCTCTCCGTGGCACTTCCTCGTTGGTGCGGACTCCCGCCGTTGCACACCCTCGTGGTGCGGACTCTCTCCGTGGCACTTCCTAGTTCGCCCGGTCTGGTGCGCCTTTTAAACCCGGCTTCTGGTCCTTTCCCTTCCTCCGGCCAGGTGTCCCTGATTGCGCTGATTGGGGGGAGAGACGTGGTGCTCTCTGTCGCCGGCTGGAGGTTGGCGACGGTAAACCCGGTCTACTGAGTGTCCTCGGACCCGCCCGGTCCGAGGTTCAGCGGGGGGATGCCACAACATATAGTGGATTAAAGAGTTCCAGAGAACAAAGAGAAGCCCCCAGTAATCTCCGATGTTGGGGGATTCTTCCTCTGTGCTTTACCATACCTGCATTGGTGGTAGAGGTCCACAACTGGAGCTCAATTTGACATTTTGGACCTTAAAACCATTACATATATTCAGTATACTTTTGCCAACACTATTACGAATTGCTTTTTTCTTTCTCCTCTTGAAGCTGTAGTGTGCTGCAGTGATGGGTCTGACTTTGAGTCAGACACAGTACACCAGCCTACTTAAAGAGTAGCAGCTCAAGGTAAAGTTGTGTTGTCACATTGCATTACATTTCCATTTTATGTCCTGCTGTCACTGTTTTTGATTATGTGCTATTAAGTCGTGCATAGTACACCAGAAAAACCAAAAGATAAAATACCCTGAGTCCAATTCACCTTGTGTGATTGAGTGCATATTAATCAAAGGTCTATGTTAGCACTTTCACAATGCACTGAAAACCCATTGACCACCAACATCTGGCTTTTGTCTTTAATGTTAGATTGTATAATCGGCCTATACTCCTCTGTGTCAGATTACTTTGCTGTAGTTACAAGTAACTGGTTCTGATCAGTTCTGATGTAAACACTGTAACACAGCACCCCAGTGGATAGGGGTGAAACAATATATCAATATGTATTGAACAGTACAGTACACACGCGACTGTGACTGCCGTAACACAGAACCAAATTTGCACACGCAATTTCCACCGAGAAACCTTAAGCTCCAACAGCCATTTCATCGTTGAAGCGCAGCAAACAAGAAAACGTTGTCTGGAAGATAAAGCTGGAGAATGGAGGAACCAACTGTCTGAGGGTCATCAATAATGAAAAGTATTTAAATAAACAGTATTAGGATTTATTGGCATCTGATGGTTTTAAGTTAAAAAAAAAGGAAAGACACCAACCCCTACAGATTTTCTCATCTACGATTGCTTGCAGAGTCCACATATCTTTGCTGAAGTAAACAATTGCATCACCAGTAACAGTAATTTGGCTTCAAAACATTTCAATAACCATACCATATAAGACAGGCACCACCAAATGGTGGGCCGGGGCCGGACCTAGACACCATACCATCCCTCAGTCTGATCAAACACCCTGACAGGACAGGCTACTGCCTACCATTCTCACTGAACAAGAAGAGAACGTGGAGGGGTGGGATTGAGGAGGAAAAATGTTAAAATGTTTTGAGGTTGTTTATTGGGGGCCAAGCATTGAATTTGTATCCCTTCTTATTTTACCCTAACCATCTTTTTTTATTCTACCATTGAAGTCCATGGCAACCCATAGAAGTGTATGTTGAAAAGTAATGAAATTCGGTACAATGGTAGATAGTTGTGCTAGGAGGCCATGGCGTGAATTTCATGTTGATTGGGCAAAAGGTAGCACTTTAGCTAACAGGAGGAGGCAGTACATGATGCCAAAGGTGTGCTGCAGAGACCTCATTGTTTACTGTACATTGTATGGCCTGAACAGCCAGGAACTCGCAGATCTTTTCATCCGTTATTATTAATTATACACTTTGATACAGGGGCATTTGGGCATAATGTAAAATACTTTTGAGTTTCACTTTTGACTTGTGATGGCAGCTAACAAGAGATGGTCACAGCTAAGGGCTGCATGGCAGTTTAGAAAAAAATGATAGTTTTTGTCTTGCAGCCTCTATTTTTATTAAGGTGGAAGCATCTGATTGTTTGTCCTTTCTATGCCATCCCAAAAATCAATCACTCTACCCTAAAGTGGAGGAGCCCATGTGTACATTTAAGTAAAACACTACAGTGATTGGGAGTGAGTGATAATTTGAATAGCTACAGCACCCTCCAATGGATATTTATAGCGCAATTGCGGTCCAAATCCACAATCATTTTGAAACGGTTAAACGACTACACAGTAAAATTTCGGTTCTGTAAACGTTGAGAGATTTTCAGAAATGTTCACACCCCTATTGGTAACACTAGTAACGTGCTTGTCGTCTTGCTTGTTTCAGCTTTGGCACTTGCAAATAAAGAGGCAGAAGTGACAGCAGCACCCTCCTTGCAAGAGTATTGAAAAATCCTCCACCTCCTCATCCTCCTCCTACAGTTCCTCCTCTTCCTCATCATCTTCAGAAAGAGGGGAGAAGAAGAAGAAGAAGAAGAAGAAGAAGAAGAAGAAGAAGAAGAAGAAGAAGAAGAAGAACAACAACGACAGCAAGAGAAAAAAAGGGAAGAAAGGAAACAAACACCATGATAGGAAAGAGAGGTACGTTGGCAACCAGGGGGTAAGGCGGGGTACATCTGTGGTGTACTACAGATATCACCTTTGAAATGCCTAACCCAGTCTTTGTTCCAACTTCAGATATTACTGGCCACTGTATAAAAAGGAAAAGCCTGCCTACAAATGCTATGTTATGGATCAATAACAGCTGTGGAATCACTGCCTTAGGTTAAGGAACCTTAGTTTACACTGCCTCAAGTTACAATGTTTGAAATGTTGACACAAGGATTAAAGGTTTCAGGGTTATCTGCAGGTTCTTCTAGCTTCCCCTGCTTCACAACATAGGGCTGCACAGGACAACCACTTTAGACTGCGCGGCATTGAGTCTATGCAGTGTGTGGCTTGGTAAGTGAGGAGGCACGGACTACAGTGAATTGTATGACAGACTGACCATTGCTTAGTGCAGGGGTTCCCAAAGTGGGGGTCGGGACCCCCCGGGGGGTCACAGGACGCCGAGGGGTGGGTCGCGGAATGATTTCCATGAATCAAATAATAAAATCAATTATAATAAAAAAATAATAATAAAAAAAATAATAATAATAAAATAAATTTGGAAAAAATAAAATACAGAAAAATTCAGCCATAGTTGTAAAAATTATGAAACATGGTAGTTAAAATTTAAATAAAACTACAGATTTTCCTCCTGAGGTGATTACGACAGATTAACGATAGCATCATTTGCAGATGTCAGGTCACTTTACGGCTCCACAGTAAACATCACAAAGCGGACCAGTAGATTTTCTCTGAACTAGCTCATTGATGATTTTTTGATGATTTTTCAAAATGAAACGTTGGTTAATACCGAGCAAAGAAAAGACAGAGAGGCCAGCGGAGGAGGCAGAGAAGCTAGCGGAGAGGGCAGAGAGGTCAGCGGAGGAGGCAGAGAAGCCAGCGGAGGAGGCAGAGAAGCTAGCGGAGAGGGCAGAGAAGCTAGCGGAGAGGGCAGAGAGGTCAGCGGAGGAGGCAGAGAAGCCAGCGGAGAGGGTAGCAGAGGAGAGCGGAGAATCGCCTTGGCCATCGACCTCTGGCGCGGGAAGAGGTGCCCGCCATAAGGGGGTCCCCATAAGCAGTCTGATCAGCCTTCCTCCAAGTGTCGCAAGTATCGAGAGGAATATTTACAGTATGGATTCACATGCGTCGTTGTCAACGAAATACAACATCCCCAATGTGTAGTGTGTACAGAGGTGCTTGCACATTGGAGCCTAAAGCCCATAAAAATGCTCAGACACATGAAATCTAAGCACCCCTCTCTTCCCGCTAAACCGCTAGATTTTTTCCGCAGAAAGGAGAAAGAGTTGCAAGGCCAAAAGAAAATCCTAATTAACCAAACAACAATCCCAATCAAAGCTCAAAGGGCTTCATATGAGGTGGCATATTTAATTGCACAGGCAAAAAAGCCACACACAATCGGGGAAACACTAATAAAACCAGCTGCCATCGCTATGAGTTGCGCAATGCATTGGCATAAACTGGCCCGTGAGCTGGAATCAGTGCCGCTGTCTGACGGGACCATTTCCCGGCGCATCACCGATATGGCACAGGACATAAAGAGTCAGCTGATTGACAGAGTGAAGAAAGGGAAATATGCTTTACAGTAAGACAAATCCACGGATGTATCAAACTGTGCCCAGCTGCTTGTTTTCGTTAGATATAGTTTTGATGGAAAACTTAACGAGGACCTGCTATTTTGCGCCCCGCTGGAGGGAACATGCAAAGGCGAGGACATTTTCACAAAACTTGACAACAAACTGAAAGAAGAGGGACTGTCTTGGGATGAATGCATCGGTGTGTGTACAGACGGTGATGCAGCAATGCTGGGGAAAAAGAAAGGACTTAAAGCAAGAGTCTTACAAGTGGCGCCCCACATAAAATTCACACACTGTATTATAAACAGAGAGGCTCTTGCGAGACACATTAAATCGCGTCCACTCAACACCAGGCTGTTTGCCACTCTCTGCAACGAACTGGGATCGCAGCATGAGGGCCTGCTGTTCCACACAGAAGTCAGATGGCTTTCGCGGGGAAATGTTCTCAGCCGCCTGTTTGAGCTGCGGGACGAGGTGCGCTTATTTCTGATGGAGCATGGGTCCCAGCTCGCTGACCACCTGACTGACCCTGACTGTTTAACAAGGCTAGCGTATCTGTCTTGCATTTTTGACAGACTGAATGGACTTAACCTGTCATTGCAAGGTGAAAACACAAGCATCATGACAATGAGTGATAAAATCCATGCATTCAAGAGAAAAGTGGATCGCTGGACTGCACGAGTTGGAATGGGCAGGATTGACATGTTTTATGAGCTAGACGAATTCATGGAAGAAAATGATCTGAGTGTTCACATTGTGAAGACGTCTATAACTACCCACCTTCAAGCCCTGCTGGAACACTTTGACAAGTATTTCCCTGAGGAAACGGCTCCGGAACAATATGACTGGATAAAAATCACAATTCACTGTAACCACCGCAAGTCATCTGTCAGCCGGCGTGGAGGAGGCACTGATTGAGCTTTCATGTGACCGCACTTTAAAAACAGATTTTAATTCCAAGACGCTTGCTGAGTTCTGGATTTCAATCGAGAGGGAATATCCACAGCTGTCTAAGGCCGCGATGGACGTACTGACTCCACATACCTGTGCGAAAAACTTTCTCTGCACTGACATGTAAAAATAAATACAGATCACGTCTAAATGTGGAGGATGATCTCCGTGTGACCGTCTCCACAATTAAACCGAGAATGGACTTGCTGTGTTCCGCGCATAGCGCGCATCCATCTCATTAGATGAGATTAATGCTGAAACATAGTTGCCAGCAACAATGTACCTATGTTTACAACAGTTTGTGGATATTACCCTGACTGAGATATTCTTCTGTTCAAATGGAAATGAAAGTAATGTTTCAAAGTTAAGTTTGCACATGACAGCAATACTGTGCACTCATGTTACATGGATATTATTTTGACTGAGGTATTCTGCTTTTTATCAAACAGTAAATTTCTATATGTAAAATCATAACAGGCTGCTCTGTTCTTTTGTGTTGTCGTTAAGCCCGTGTTTGGATAAGCCTAGTGGGTATGGCCTGTGCACACATTTTATTTTAATTTTTCAGTTACATCTGGGGATAGTGGGGGTCGCCAGTCTCTGGCACCTTTATTTTGGGGGTCGCGGGTTGAAAAGTTTGGAAACCCCTGCACTAAACGATATAATTTACTTATTCTACCACTTATCTAAACTATACAGTACTTCCACTTTACTCTCTAGTTGTGCTATTTGATTTATAATAACCTACTGTTAAGAGTACAGATAATACTACTCGAATAAACAGTACACTCACAGTACTATTGATACTACTGGAAATGACAATTCAATAATTATTATTATTATACCTCTCTCCATTCATTACACTAGAATGTAATTGAGGACTAACTTGCCACTATGTAACACTAATACAAGAATAGTATTAATACTAGTAAACCCCTAACCAACTGCACTACCAGTTAATATGTTTATAATTTTGAATAACGGTGGTAGAAACGGCCGCCATTTCGGAGCTACATGCTGTCAACGAGGACCTGTATGACCAGCTGAGGGACACTTGACCTATTTTCTGCTAAATGTCATCTGGAAATACTTGGCAGGAACCTTCAGAGTAAGGTTACTGAAAAAGAAGCAATGGGGAACTGTTGCAGATCGGTAAAGCCCATTTACCGATAAAGAAGAGAGCAGGTTTTTGTTTTGTTTTTAGGGTGCCTTTTTTTTGTTCTATTTTAAAATGCCTTTTTTTGTTTCTGTTTGTGTTTTCAATTGCTATTTTTTTCTATATTATCCTGTGATGTTATTATGTTATAATTTTTTAACTAAAGTGGCTGTAGATCCCTCATTGTCATCAACAGTGGTTTGGGGTTTCATAACTAACCCTAACGTAAGAATGATTCAGAAAGCTTCACTACTGGTAAACAAATGATTCAAAAAGCTTAACTACTGGTGAACGAATGGTTCAAAAAGCTTAACTACTGGTGAACGAATGGTTCGCGAAAGAGTAACAACTCAGTATGATGCATTACTTTACATGAAGGTACACAAAAAGCTTCACTACTGGTAAACGAATGATTCAAAAAGCTTAACTACTGGTGAACGAATGGTTTGCGAAAGATGCATTACTTTACATGAAGGTACACAAAAAGCTTCACTACTGGTGAACAAATGATTCGAAAAGCTTCACTACTGGTAAACAAATGATTGAAAAAGCTTATCTACTGGTGAACGAATGGTTCAAAAAGCTTAACTACTGGTGAATGAATGGTTCGCGAAAGATGCATGACTTTACACTAAGGTACCAAAAAGCTTCACTACTGGTAAACGCATGATTGAAAAAGCTTAGCTACTGGTGAACGAATGGTTCGCAAAAGATTAACAACTCAGTATGATGCATTACTTTACATGAAGGTACACAAAAAGCTTCACTACTGGTAAACAAATGATTCAAAAACCTTAACTACTGGTAAACGAATGATTCATAAAGCTCCACTACTGGTGAACGAATGGATCGTGAATGAGTATCAACTCATCAGTCAGATCCAGCTCTACCAGTTGATCCAGTGTGGGACCCAAGCCAGCCATCGACAGCTCTTGAAACCAAGGGCGGCAGGTTTAAAGCGTGCCCTGCAGCGGTGGAAATTGCTTTTAAGCCTTCAACATTACTAATGCCACACAATAAACCTTAAATGTGAATATTAATGTATGTATTGTGTGTATGTATTGTGAATATCTTTATTAAAATATGACAATCATCCCGTCTGTGCCCTGTTAATTTAATAACTAATTGTGAAATCCCAGGAAAATTCAGTTGCTTTCATAATCAATTGGTCAGTTTGCTAATTCACAGAATGATTAATTAATACAGTATCCCCTAGTCTGTTTACCAGTAACTCCTCAGTAGTTACTGAGTAACTGTTACTTAGGGCCCTGTTAGGGCCCCAGTTAGGGCCCTGGTTGTTCATCATTTGTTACTCAGTAACGAATACAGTAGTCCCCTAGTCTGTTTACCAGTAACTCCTCAGTAGTTACTGAGTAACTGTCACACTGCCCCGTTAGGGCCCCAGTTCGGGCCCTGGTCGTTCATCAATCGTTACTCGTTCATTCCTCAATAACTACCCACGTTTTTGCGTACCTTATTGTAAAGTGTTACCCTTTAGCAAAGTATGTATGCTTTCTACTTACACCATTAACACAAATGGACAAAACAAGTCCCATCAGTGAACTTCGATCTGTTACAAAGAGGTCTGATAACTCGCTTTCTATTTATACCAACAGCCCATGTGTCGTAGCGTAACTGCAGATTTATGTTGTTTTGTTTTCCTTCTCCACCTCTCTACCAGATCCTGTTCTTAGACGTTGCCCCTGACCTCACAGATCCTGCTTGCAGTCTCTTCACCCCGCTCACCTGAGCGATCTTGTCACTCTCCCCGCCTTCACCACATTGGGCCCTATTTTAACCGCTGAAATGCTAGTGAGAAGCGCCAAGCGCAAGTAGCTTTGTGGGCGGTTCTATGGTGATGTTGCTATTTTACCGGCTCATAAATTACTCTTGCGCCCGGCGCAAATCTAAAAAAGGTTGGTCTGAAGTAGCCTAAAAACCCGTAGTTGTGGTTTGGCCGTAACGTGCAATAAACCAATGAAAGTGCCATCTCCCATCCCCTTTAAGAGCCATGAGCGCATTTGAATCTGACGAGTTGATATTTTGACAGCGCGTTTGCAGTCTCCCATGAGACAGATGCATGACCACATGAATTTTAAACTTCAAATGGCTCAGTTTATGGCCAAATAGTATGGCCTAATTCACACATGGAATATTGTTTTCTTCCACAACTTCAGAAACACAGTCCTCGAATACATTTTGACAAATAAAACTCAACACACATATGATATGTGGTAACTGTGGTTCTATTTAATCATATACGCAATAAATTAACAAACATCGTTTGTCATCAGGATTGTATGCATTATCGACTTGTGTTCCTAATATGCATGTGTCCCCCCGTTAATATACATTGCCATGGACTGTATTATGCATTACGTGTTTAGTTTGCGTGTGTTTAAACGGATGGACGCACACACGCGCACCCGCTTTCATTAATTATTTTTCACATACACACACGCGTGCCCGCATTCATTCATTCTTTTTAACACTCACTCGCGGTAAAACAATGTTTTGTCATGATCAAATACTCGTCAATCCTAAAAGTTATGGGCTTGTACACAATGTCTGTGTCAAGAAAATATGCGTTTGTTGTACGGTGTTTTCAGATGCATTGATTTAAAAGTACAACTTATTACCTCTGTATCAGCTGTTCTTTCCCAAATAATTTACCAAGAATGTGTGGCTAGGTAGATGAGAGAAGCAAAGTGTCTGCGCGAGGTGCACAAGCAACATTATGCATGCGCCCTTACAATTATCAGAGTTGGGGATCGAGCCCAGATCTGCAAATCCAAAGTTCTACTCTAAACCCAGTGAACAAAAGGGAAGGGTATAGACTCAAGTGCAGAGAGGGTTAACTGAAGTGTTGTTGTATTATAACGAAGTCTTTGGGCAAAAACACAGAAGATCACAAAATTCCAAAGCGAGGGCAAAATCTAAAAAGGGCAAAAAGTCCAACAGAGAAGGCAAAATGTTAACTCAAAAACAAGTAAATCTTCGTCAAAAAGACAAAAGTTCAAAACGTCATACCAGAGGGGCAAATCCAAGTGGGCAGTCGAGAGAGCAGGCAAGCGGTCAAAACACAGAGAATCAATGAAATAATGTAATGTCCTATACAAGACTTAGCTTAGGTCAGGTCAGAGTACAAACGTGGCACACCAAAGACTAAGCACTGAACATAGGCAAAAGCAGGGCTTAAATACATGGCTTAATTGGTCATGTGACAGGAGCAACAAGACACAGGTGACAGGAGTAATTGACAATGCAAGGAAACAGAAAATACTTAAATAACACATGCACGGCCACTAGATGCCGCCAAAGTCCAAAGTTCAAAAAACATTCAAAACCATGACAAAAATAGCATCTGAACAACACGCCACTGACTTTATACCAGGTATTTCCTGGTTTGTGGCGCAATTGTGGTGCCCCTTGGGGCACAAAATCATTCCCTAATTTACAGGCGCGTGGCGGTGGAGGGAAAAGAACGCTCTGCGCAAGTTGCAAACTAGCAACGACACATGCGCTGGTGTAGAAAGTCAATTGCGCCGGATGCAAGATAGAGCCCATTGCTTCATCAGTTTCTCCCTATATATACTAGTTAACTTCCTTTGTCTGTTTGTTATATTTTCCATGTTTCCTTGTCATGTTGTCCCTCTAGTTATTAATCTTTTCCAAGCCAGTTCGTGTAACTGAGATTATTCATTTATCTATATCAAAAGCCTTTTTAGCATAAATGCCACTAGCACGCTGTTTAAGGTATGTTGTTGTATCTTTTTTATGATTGAGAAAATGTAGAATTTTGCATGGGGTGATGGTTTCAAGATAATGTTTGCCTTGTACCTACATTCTTCCAGGTGTTGTCTATCTTAGACCCCATGGGTTAGCATCCGGCCATTATATTTGTGAATTTTTTTTATTGAATGATCACATATATATAATAACAAATATAAAATATATATATATATTTATATATATATATTAATATCATTTTATATTAATGATGAAAGGCTAATATTACTGGCATCCGACTTCAACAATTACATGTTCAATTTTATCAACTGAAGTTGCGCACACACACACTGTGTGTGTGTGTGTGTGTGTGTGTGTGTGTGTGTGTGTCACACACACACACACACTTTAATCTCCTGGTTTCGGAAGGTCTTTAAAAGGAAGTCAGTAAACAAAGAAAGGTATAAATAAACCACATTCTATTCACTTAAAACATGACACTTGTGACTCATTGAGGTTTGACATTTACATTTACATTTAGGGCATTTAGCAGAAGCTTTTATCCAAAGCGACTTACAATAAGTGCATTTGTTACAATAAGTACATTTGTCATAAGAAGTGAAACAATATATCGCTGTCGGTACAGTAAAGATGTTCATAGAACCAAGTGCAAGTATTACAATCGCTAGGCTAACCCATTCCCCGTGTAAAGCAACGATAGCAGCTACTGTAGATGCTACACAATTAAGTACCTTCAATAAGTGCAATGTGCAAGTGCCAGGACGTACAACATTCAATGAGTTTGATTAATATACAGCAATATATGGCAAGGACCGCAAAGCCTGGACAACTGCATGTTTGTTGTTTAAATGGATTCACGTTTTGTGAAATCCATATTGTTTTTTCCGTTGAATTGAAATCATGGATTGAACTAAAATCATGGATAAAAAGGACATAGCCGTTGATTATGGCTCAATTAAATTTTTGAATTCAACAGCAACCAATACAAGGGCACAAATCCATGATTATTACTCATCCCTAATAAGATTGAGCTCTGATGTAAAATTAATAAAGGGTTCCGAACTTAACATCAGCATTCATGGCGTCGCTGCATGTGGTAAAGTTTCCACATGAGCACAGCCCAAAAGCCTTTTGGTCTCAACCTTTGCTCCCTGTCAGAGATCTTTCTTTTGGTCTCCAATTTTTTGTGATTCAAACTCACCTGTTCAGAGTTCATCTCGACTCTGCATAGAAACCAATGCACAGCCACCATTGAATGTTGTACGTCCTGGCACTTGTAAAAGGTACTTAATTGTGTAGCATCTACAGTAGCTGCTATCGCTGCTTTACACGGGGAATGGGTTAGCCTAGCGATTGTAATACTTGCACTTGGTTCTATGAACGTCTTTACTGTACCGACAGCGATATATTGTTTCACTTCTTATGGCAAATGTACTTATTGTAGCAAATGCAATTATTGTAAGTCGCTTTGGATAAAAGCGTCTGCTAAATGCCTTAAATGTAAATGTAAATGTAGTTTGAAAGATAAAGACAGAAGGAAAAATGCTATGATTTTGGCCATTGTGGCTGTTATTAAACAGCATCTATCTTTGTTCATTGACAAGTGCAAATAGATAAGGCAGCTGTAGCATACCTTAAAGGATGAGAAAATGAGATTTAAGAAATAAATGACTTCCTTGAGAAGTCGTCTGTGTCATTGGGGATGATAATGAGAAGCCAAATATAAACTATGAGCAAACAGTGTTTGGTTTGGTATTATGAATAGACATTTCCAACTTTTACACTCAATAACTATAATTGTGGATCAATAGAAAAAGTGAGTGTGTGTATGTGTTTGTGTGTGCTTGTATATGTGTGTGTGCGTGTAGACATGTCAAAAACACATCTATATCTCTCCCTCTTTTTCAATGAGACAGAGACAGACAGACAGACGACAACACAATACAACAAAATAACAAAATAACCAAACCAAACACTAACTCTCTCCAACCCTGTTTTCTATAATCACAGCCCACATCAACGGCCAATGGCTACACGCTGAGAGCCATGACATAGTTTTCATTTCAGGCCTGACTGCAATCACACAAATTCATTCAGAAAAATGATGCACTTTGGGAGTAGGCTGAGAGAATCACACATGTTAGTGTTTTTACCATCTACTAAAACGCTATTTCTGTTCCCTTACTTCTTATGAGCCATGACCACCATACCCTGGAGCGGGGACAACAAACCATGAACACAACAACAACAACAATGACAAGGAGACTTAATATGGAGTTGTCTTTTTGGATGCAGGAATCAATAGCCAAGTGTCACGAACCCACTGGTATATTGAAAACAGCTCTATGTCTATGCAGGAGTCAAGACACATAAATGGTAGCAAACCACAGCTGGCAGGCAACTAGCTTCCGACCACGTGGGTAGGGACTCACCTGGGTTCCTGGTGAGCTCTGGGCCCCATTTCCCGAAAACGATGGATCTACGCCCGTACGATCATTCTCACGATGGATCTTGCGATCCATCGTAAATTTCTTTGGAGCGTTTCCCGAAACTCCTCTTAACATGAACGCGCGTTCACTGCACTCACGAAATTCGTAGGATTGTAACTGTCTACTGACACGGTGCTGAAATGGGCTCCGTAGGAGGGGGAGACGCAGGAATGTCGCAGGAAAATGGGGTTAAAAAGCGTTAAAATATCTCCCCATCAAGGCCAACAGCAGAGTATCCTACGAAAATAATATACTGCAATAATATGAATGCTAAAGATATTAAAACACAATTGATTAGGCCTAGGCCGACATATGTACAGTGGGGCAAAAAAGTATTTAGTCAGCCACCAATTGTGCAAGTTCTACCACTTAAAAAGATGAGAGAGGCCTGTAATTTTCATCATAGGTATGATGAGAGACAAAATGAAAAAAGAAAATCTAGAAAATCACATTGTCTGATTTTTAAAGAATTTATTTGCAAATTATGGTGGAAAATAAGTATTTGGTCAATAACAAAAGGTCATCTCAATACTCTGCTACATGCCCTTTGTTGGCAATGACAGAGGTCAAACGTTTTCTGTAAGTCTTTACAAGGTTTTCACACACTGCTGCTGGTTTTTGGCCCATTCCTCCATGCAGATCTCCTCTAGAGCAGTGATGTTTTTGGGCCTTCGCTGGGCAACACAGACTTTCAACTCCCTCCAAAGATTTTCTATGGGGTTGAGATCTGGAGACTGGCTAGGCCACTCCAGGACCTTGAAATGCTTCTTACGAAGCCACTCCTTCGTTGCCCGGGCGGTGTGTTTGGGGTCATTGTCATGCTGAAAGACCCAGCCACGTTTCATCTTCAGTGCCCTTGCTGATGGAAGGAGGTTTTCACTCAAAATCTCACGATACATGGCCCCATTCATTCTTTCCGTCACACGGATCAGACGTCCTGGTCCCTTGGCAGAAAAACAGCCCTAAAGCATGATGTTTCCACCCCCATGCTTCACTGTAGGTATGGTGTTCTTTGGATGCAACTCAGCATTCTTTCTCCTCCAAACACGACGAGTTGAGTTTTTATCAAAAAGTTATATTTTGGTTTCATCTGACCATATGGCATTCTCCCAATCCTGTTCTGGATCATCCAAATGCTCTCTAGCAAACTTCAAACGGCCCGGACATGCACTGGCTTTAGCAGGGGGACACGTCTGGCACTGCAGGATTTGAATCCCTGGCGGCGTAGTGTGTTAGTGATGGTAGCCTTTGTTACTTTGGTCCCAGCTCTCTGGAGGTCATTCACTAGGTCCCCCCGTGTGGTTCTGGGATTTTTGTTCACCGTTCTTGTGATCATTTTGACCCCACAGGGTGAGATCTTGCGTGGAGCCCCAGATCGAGGGAGATTATCAGTGGTCTTGTATGTATTCCATTTCCTAATAATTGCTCCCACAGTTGATTTCTTCACAACAAGCTGCTAACCTATTGCAGATTCAGACTTCCCAGCCTGGTGCAGGTCTACAATTGTGTTTCTGGTGTCCTTTGACAGCTCTTTGGCCTTGGCCATAGTGTAGTTTGGAGTGTGACTGTTTGAGGTTGTGGACAGGTGTCTTTTATACTGATAAGAAGTTCAAACAGGTGCCATTAATACAGGTAAACAGCCTCTTAAAGAAGAAGAAGTTACAGGTCTGTGACAGCCAGAAATCTTGCTGGTTTGTAGGTGACCAAATACTTATTTTCCACCATAATTTGCAAATAAATTCTTAAAAAATCAGACAATGTGATTTTCTGGATTTCTTTTTTTCATTTTGTCTCTCATAGCTGAGGTTTACCTATGAAGAAAATTACAGGCCTCTCTCATCTTTTAAAGTGGGAGAACTTGCACAATTGGTGGCTGACTAAATACTTTTTTGCCCCACTGTATCAGTCCTAATCCTGAATGTACTGTGTGTACATTTTTTCACAGCATTTTTCCCCCTGAAATAATTCCATATTACAAAAATCAAAAATAGCTTGTGTGACAACTACATTTATCTTAATGTGCTGATTTCTGAAACATGCTTTGCGCAGCAAAGAGAGCCGACTTTATCTGATTCAGCATAAGGTTTCATTGATTGGCGCGCACTCTAAGTCTAGAATATTTGTAGACAATAAAAATGCAACGTTCCATAATTCAAACGCAGAGGCTAGGGATTGACACACGGCTATTGCTGACCCGATTAGGAGAGCTTGGTTTAGATCCTGTCCATATTGTTGGGCAGGATGAAGTAGGCTATAGATCTTTTTACACTGCCAAGCCAGTTCGGTCGCAGCTTGGCACGCCCGGCGATTTCACCTTCTTATCTCAAGTTTCCTGTGTAAAACCGAGGGGGTCAAATCCCCCGTTCGTCACGGCGCGGGCTTTCTTGGTTCACTGGAGAAGGTGGGGCTGCGTACTGAGTCTCTGACCTCTTTAGAATAATTTGTATAATTGCATACTCCCGAATGTTGTAATTTTTTTATGAATGAAGACACCCGCATGCAATAATGAGTTCACGTCTGAGTGTAGACTACAAACGCGATTAACTATGGTCAGGACGTTCGTTACTTTCTAGACACAGTCCAATAAATAGTGAACTTCATCACAGCCTCACCGAAGCGCCTACAGTGCTTAATGCAAACAATCGCAAAAAAAACGCCTGCAGAAATTCTCAGACACCCGCTGGTCTCAGCATTATGCATGTCTACAGTAGCCTATGTCTTCTGACATTGATCAATATGAGGACATTTTAACCACAATGGTTGAATTAAAAGATGGAGACAGCACGTGCACCTTGAAAGCGACCTCAATGAGCAATGGAATCATTTGATTTTATTATATGCCCTGTGACGTGGCGTTTGATCGGTACATTTCGGCTGCGCATGTATTTTTTGAATTTTAAATTGTTGCAATAAATGATGTTGTTGTTGACCTCTAACATGTCTATATCTTTGCTGTTTAAATCTAACAGGAGTCTATGAGTAATATATCGGTGGTAACCATTGTTTTTGGTTGCAAAATTGTGCCAGCTGGGCATTCTGTGGTATTGGATGTGTTTTAATAAAACACATCCAATACATGGAATGTCCACTGGTGACGCCACTGAGGCTATAGTAGGCTAACGATGCTCTTAGCATACTACGAGTACCCCTGGAGTCCTCGTTAGCTACGAGCGTTTTTACGACATTCGTTACCAACGATGCTTTCGGGAAACAGTGTGAAAACTGTACGATGCTCGCACGACGCACTGCACGATCCACCTAGGCTAACGATGCTTTCGGGAAACGGGGCCCTGGTCCTTCTCTCTCTTGTTGGGGGATAGCCCAAGCGTTGGGGTAAACGGTAGCTGTCCCGTTCAGTTATTGTTTGACATATAACATAGAGGAACACTTGACAAACATAGATGACAAAGGGGCAGTTACGTTCCCCGTAGGAATCCTTAATTCTGGTGTATCCTTGTATGAGGGCGAATAGGCTTCACATAGTCTTACGGTTTATGAGTGTAACCAAGTCTGAGCACCATGCTGTCTATCCAGACACCATCTTGCTTCTGTCCGCCATCTTGGATCCCTCAGGTGACCATAATCAAGGCCAATCAAGGGAGCCACTCCCACAGTTACCATGACAACCAGTTACCCACCATCTTAATATTACCCAACTGTAGGATCGTGACACAAGGCATTTAATTGAAAACAGATATGGTTGATGCCAAAGCATAATGGGAAATCGATGCCATCTCTCTGCCACGTAACGCACATGTGAAGCCTGCGGCCCGAAGAGGATCATCGTGAGATGCGCAGAGAGGTCGCTTTGGAAGAGCGTGTACGGGCTGTCACTCTTGTTGTCCCTGCCAACAATATCCAGTTCTGTTTGACCTCTCGCTGACCGTGTGTTAGCGGTAGTCTGGGTTCACCTGGAAACCACCTTGTCGTGTCTCCATTTGTTGGGTTCATCTCGTTTCCCACAGAGGCCGTAATCAAAGGTCCTAAGATTATCGTAAGGCGATATAGGTGTTTCTTCATTGTCACTGTAAAGGGACAATAGACTTCCTTCAGCTCATTCCCGGTCGTCCGTGTTCACCCGCTGAAAAAAGTGTTGCTTCAGGGCGGCTTTGGACTTTTATCATGCTACATCGGTGCCACAATAAAAGCGTGCTGAAGTTCAAGGTTAATAATGAAAAAAGTTGAGCCTATGAAAAAAACCTTTCCTAAACAAATTAGGTGACATCCCACAGATATATAGTTATAAATATTAAAACTCTACATAATAATATTAGAGTAATCGCAATAAATATACTTTTCAGCTCAAAAGACGTGCAGTGCATTTGAGTGCGATATACGTCGATACGTTTATCATGATTATCGCTTGGATTATTATTACTTATTTTTTTATTATTAATATTAGCATTTTTATTATTCTCTATTTATTGAGGGAGGGCCAGATGACATCCACAACAGTAAACTGTACAGAAATCAAAGCACAGCAACATAAAACGTATCATGCTGATTAGCAACAAAACACCACAAGCAACAGCAGCCGGCATGGGGGGTTCAAAAGCATCCAACTCCAACCCTTACCCTAACCCTGCTCTTAGAAATCGGTGGATACATCGACCCAATGAGAAAAAAACACAGGACCCCAAACCGCAAGAGCATTTTTTGAACAACATTTACAAAGTGGATGCACAGTGCTGGAGTAAAGTGCAGCTTTTGGGCATACCTCCGACAGGTTGAGGGAGTAGGGCGCTGGGTCCCAGCCCACCAGGGTCACGTTCCGGTACAGGGAGCTGGTTTTGAAGTGATGCCTGCGTCGGGCCATAATCTGGGTGGGGAGGGTCGGGGGTGGAGAGAGAAGAAGAGGGTTTCCGGGTTGGTGATGATGAAGCCATCTACACAGAACGCTATGCTGTGGTGACCCATCTGTCACCATCTGATGAAGGTGTATATAAACCATGAGCAAATAGTTATGTTTGGTTTGTCATTATGAATAGACAATTCCAACTTTTACCCTTAATAACTATGGTTGTGGGTCAATTGAAAAAGTGAGTGTGTGTGTGTGTGTGTGTGTGTGTGTGTGTGTGTGAACACCTGAAAAAACATCCCTCTCTTTTTCAATGAGAAACAGAGACAGACAGACAGACGATGACATGGTGACACATGCACACAAACATAAATCATAAACGCTCGCTTATACCTATAAACATTTATAATAAATAACCAAACAAATACAACCCTGTTGTCTATAATCACAGTCCAACGGCGAGCCCATGGCTACACACACAGTATTTATTTTAGGCCCGACTGCAATCACACATATTCATTCCGAAAAATGATGCACTTTGGGAGTAGGGTTTGGGGTTCACGTAGTGAGTGTTGTCTGTTGAACACGTACACAGTGGTGTGAAGTGATTTATCTCTACTGCTCAAATGACAGTAGTTGAATCGCGTTTTTGTGTGTCAAAAACTCGAAAAAGATTTTCCAGTAAATTTATGTATTTTAATTGGCTATCTCTGGCCGAACGAGGAGACAACGTAGTGATTGAGCCACTGGCCCGCTGATAAATGCCCTTTGCTTCTGCAGTATGATGAATGTTACGAACTGGGTGTCAGTGGCGACACTACTGGTGTTGTGTATTGCCTGTTTAAGTTTGTCCGTCCTGGGAATGCGGTCACGCCCTCTCTTATGCTACGTGCTGACGTTGTTGTATGTGCCTTCTCTGAGTTCAATACTAAAGCAGTGCATATCTAATGCTCACGGTCTCGTGTCCTTATTAGTTGTTGTACCGAGTATGATATCCTAGTATACAATAAAACTGGCGACGAGGTAATGCGTTCTCACGCTGTGTTATTCTCGGAGTAAAGTCCGAGGAGAGACGTCTTTTCGGCGAATATACGGCGCGAATGGGTGGCTGGCTGTGTGAGGCTACTAGCTGGCTACTGCAGGGTGAACGGAAACAGAGGACTGAGCTGCGGCGGGAAATAAGGAATCTCCGTAACAACGAGGCTGGCAGTGAAGACACAGGAAGGAAAGTAAAATACAATAAAAACAAAAACAAAAACAGAATGGCGGCTCTGATTGTACATAACCGACCATTAGAGGAAAACACTGAACCATGGAATTCATACACCGAAAGGTTCGGATATTTTGTGCTTGCTAACAAGATTGCAGATGTGTTATGGGATACAAAACATTTAACTTGCTGCGCAGTCTAGTACAACCTGCCAAGTCAGGGGATTTGCCTTATGAGGAAACAGTGACAATCTTGGGAAATCACTACTCCCCTATGCCACTGGTGATCGCAGAGAGGTTCAGATTCCACAAAAGAAATCAAGAAGAGGGGGAATCAGTTTCACAGTTTGTAGCTGTTCTGAAACAATCATAATTATTATTAATGTTTTGGAGTTTCACTCAATGACGCCGTACGTGACAGATTGGTGTGTGGTCTACGAAGTGAGGCTATCCAATAAAGACTGTTGTAGGAGGCTAAGCTGACACTGGATAGGGCTATAGAGATAAGTACATCAATGGAGATGGCTGCTCGAGAAGCACAGCTGTTGGGGGCGTCCTCCCATGTGCATAGGTTGTCTTTTTAGTCCAAGAACATGACTGCAACAGGCAAGCCCTGCAACCGCTGTGGGAATACAGCACACCAGGCAACAGAGTGTTGGTGTAAAGACTTAGACTGCCGAAACTGTGGTAAGAAAGGTCATATTGAACGTACCTGTAAAATGAAAAAGACCCAGACACACAAACAGAATACAGAGACAAAGAGAAGTGGCTTCCAAAGAAACAAGAAAAAACAAGTAAATAAGATGGAACATGAACAGGATGAGCAGAGTTACTCAGATTCTGATGATGAAGATACAGTGCATGTTTTAGCTGTTACAGACGGGGTTGATGGTTACTGGGTCACGCCACTGTTGGAAAACAAAACAGTACGGATGCAAGTGGACACTAGTACCCGGGTTCCTAGGGTATCAGATGCTGTTTACACAGAGAAGCTGCAGCACCGTACTCTTCGGGAGACAAAGTTGAAACTGAGGACCTACACTGGTGAGCCTGTCCCCGTGTTAGGAGTTGTGGATGTAACAGTGGAACATAGCACGCCGAAATACTCTTCCACTGTACATCATTCAAGGAAACCTTCCAGCACTACTAGGCCGCTGGTGGCTGGAAAAGCTCAGACTTAACTGGCAAGAAGTGTTTCAGGTCAGTGATGGTGACACAAGTCACTTAAAGGAGATCTTGGAAAAACACTGCCAAGTGAGAACTCGGCAGCATGAAAGACATTACGGTTAAACTCACAGTTAAACCAGGGACCACACCAAGGTGCCTCAAAGCTAGACCTGTCCCATATGCCATCAAATTCAAAGTAGAAAAAGAACTAGACAGATTAGTCAAAAGTGTGGTCATGGAACCAGTGAGCACAAGTGAATGGGCTACACCAATTGTTCCAGTAATGAAAAAGGACGGAACTCCAAGGATCTGTGGTGACTTTAATTGCTCAGCAGTATCCTTTACCCCTCATACACAACCTCTTTGCTGGTTTGGCTGGAGGGACGAAGTTTAGTCAAATAGACTTATGTCAGGCATATCTTCAGACGCACGTGGATCCAGAGTCACAGGAACTACTTACCGTGGTAACACACAAAGGCCTCTACAGATACCGGCGGCTCCCTTTTGGGATCACATCTGCTCCAGCACTGTTCCAAAGAGCAATGGACCAAGTTCTGAGTGGGCTACCAGGGGTGCAGTGCTACCTGGATGACCTGCTTATCACAGGACCAGATGAAGAGTCACACTTAAGGAACCTGGATGCTACATTACAAAGGTTTGAGGAATATGGTCTGAGGGTCAGGAAAAACAAGTGTGAGTTTTTCCAACCTTCCGTCGAGTACCTGGGACATGTAATTGATAGCACAGGACTTCACAAGGCACCATCAAAGGTGAAGGCTATTGTGGACGCTCCATCCCTAAAGAATGTGAGCCAGTTGAGATCATTTCTTGGCCTGCTGACATACTATGCAAAGTTTGTGCCTAACCTTTCAAATCGACTGAAGCCACTACATGAGCTCCTAAACAAAACCAAGACATGGAAGTGGACAGACAAATGTGAGGCAGCTTTCAAAGATGTGAAAACAACTCTCTCTCAATGAGAGGCAATCACCCACTTTAACCCCAAATTACCACTTCAACTAGCATGTGATGCCTCACCCTATGGTGTTGGTGCAGTGGTGTCACACATCATGCCATCAGGAGAAGAGAGACCGATTGCCTTTGCATCAAGGACACTGAGCAAGGCAGAATCCAATTATGCACAGATTGAGCGGGAAGCATTATCTATAGTGTTTGCAGTGAAGAAATTCCATCAGTATCTTCTCGGGAGAAAATTCGGAAAGACTTGTACAGACAATGAAGCAGGCTCTAAGGTCCTCTCAAAATACCCAGTCCCTCAACCGGCGCCTCAGTGCGTTCCTGTTGTCATACCGGAACACACCTCATGCTACGACAAAAGTGTCCCCTGCCTCAGCTATGTTCAAGAGACAACTCCGCACCCGACTCGACCTACTGAGACCTAAAAAGACAAAAGAGGTTGTACACCTTAACCAGAGAGCTCAAGTGGAGTGACGAGGCAAAACAAAGCTGCAGAGTTTTACACCCGGAGACAGGGTTCTCGCCCGGAACTACACCAAAGGTGTGAAGTGGATACCGTCGACAGTTGTGGCACAAACAGGTCCTGTGTCATATACAGTGGAAACCAATGACCAACTCGTTTGGAAAAGACACCTCGATCAACTGCTCCACACTACTGGTGGCCTGGACGGCTCACCTGAGCCCATTGTTTCGGAGCTGGTGGCCTGCCCTGAACCGTTTCCATCAACCGAAGAACCCCTGCAACAACCTTCGGAGATGAACACTGTTCCAGACAGACCTACTCTGGTGCTGACCCCAGACAACCTGTGCCCGAAACCTGGGCCCATGGCGTCCTCACTTCAAGAAAATGTGATAGACTTACATACAGGTCATACTTACCCCAAAAGAAACAGACAACCTCCTGATAGACTCTCATTGTAGTTTAGAGACTAACCCTCAACATTGGGGCAGAATAATCCCCAGGGTTCAGTCTGGGAATTGAGGTCGTCTACCCTCTTTCCCTAGTTCAGGCTTTGGTTCCGTAATAATAATAATTTGTTGAACGTTACTTTGGAAATGCAGATACTTTTTTTTAGAGAGAATACTGAGACAGTGAAATGTTTTTGATTTTGTAAGGTTACTTCAGAAGTAAAGGGGAGGGATATGTGGTGTATTGCCTGTTTAAGTTTGTCACGCCGTCTCTTATGCTACGTGCTGACGTTGTTGTATGTGCCTTCTCTGAGTTCAATACTAAAGCAGTGCATATCAAATGCTCACGGTCTCGTGTCCTTATTAGTTGTTGTACTGAGTATGATACCCTAGTATACAATAACTGGGATCACTGAGAACAACTGACATTTACATTTCATTTACATTTAGGGCATTTAGCAAACACTTTGATCCAAAGAGACTGACAACGATTCACACACACTTATCCACACAATTTATGCTTGTCGCCCATAGGTATCGCGAGAACAACCTCTTAAATCTTTGAGAATGCTACTTTAAGTCATTGGTACTGAATTTAGAAGTAACCTACTTATTCTTTACTACTTATCTAATCACAGTAACTGTACTATTTTCCAGTATTTTTTGAAACCCAATAGATGCAGATTTGACGTGAGCAGCATGCTTCTCGTTACTCTTACCAAACAGTCAGTACCCATCCCCCCACGCTAGAAATACAGCGTGAGACTGTGCGACATCACATGCTATAAAGTACACGGCAGTTAGACTCTGAGAAAATAAAGATTCCCCCCAGGCTAGCTAGGACTATGAGTATGTGTATCTGTGCGGGTGTGTGTGGGTGTGTGTGTGTGTGTGCATATATTTGTGTGTTATGATATGATGCGGGCAGGAGGAGAGACGGAGCTAGAAACACTGTATTTTACAGGTAGCCATTAAGTCCTTTGGATATAATTACTCAGTACACACTTACTACATGTCTTAGCCAAGAATATGGTTGTTTGTACAAAATATTCAAAATAAGTTCAATTTATCCGTACTTAATGAGTGCTTCACCAGTAAGTAATCCCATTGAAGTACAGATGAGACACAGACACTGTGATATATATATGGCTTAGCTTTGTAGCTATATGTCTCCCCCTAGTGGTAAGAAACAGCCATCTCTTGACCATAAGGCCATGAGGCCTCCTGCCCACTGCTCCCGAGTTGAGAGGCATTTTTAACAGAGGTCTCAACTCGGCACTTAGTAGTATAGTAGTATTTAGCATTGTGTAGCATCTTATCCTAGCTATCTTTGCTCTGTACGGATATTGGGTTGGCCTAGCAATTGTAAGTGCTTGGCACTTACAATTGGCACTTACAATTACAATTGCTTGGCACTTACAATTGCGGATCAATCACAGCCCTTGCTGTGAGTGTACGTCGCCTCGACGCAAGGTCAAACATTTTGGGAGCTGCGCTTCAGCCCCTTGCAGCGGAGCAAGGAGGACCATTACTAAGCCTTAAGGGTTATCAGATGTTAGGTAAATGAGAAATGTGACAAAGGTAAGGAAGAGAAATTGAGGAAAGAAAAAGCGAAGAAGGACAGTGAGGAGGGATTATCCATGGTAGTCCATTCTCTCACCTGAGAGTTGATGAGGCGGATGGTGGTCTTGTTTCCGACGTCCCTCTCATAGCCCTTTGTGGGCGCTGCGTTGAAGCGCAGCACTGCATCATGGGAATCTGAGTACCACGGGCGAAAGAAGTTGAGTTTTTGAGTGGCACTGTCTCTTTAATGAAAGGCAGCAAAAACATGTTTTTTTTATTGTTTTTACTTACAAGCGTAACATGCTGTAAGCATTGCTTAGCTCTGCACATTTTCGTTATTTTTGTCGGTTTTGTGGTCGTTCTTTGATTTTCTAAACAATTCATATACAGTAGGGAATATTTATTGTAACATAGACCTACCCTCTCCTTCATCATTAACTATAGGTACAGGCCATCCATCTGCAAACTAAAGATCAAAAGGTATTTTTCTTCTTAAGGGCTCTTTATGGTTCCACGTTCACGCAGCGCAAGGGGGTTACGAACCCCTTACGTCCTTGCGGACCCTCCTTGCCGCAAGGGCCGGACGTGCGCTTCCCAAAATTTGTAACCTTCCACCGAGGCAACGGAGCAACAAGGGCTGTGATTGGTCCGCTTACTAAAACCCGAAACCCAGAACCATAAACATTCACGACTGTGTCGAAGTGTCTGCGTGGTCAGTGCACTACTGGAATGTGCGGCCATAAAAAGGCCTTAAAGGCTGAACCTGCTTACCGCTAGATGGCCATACACTAATCTAGAACTACAACACTCTAAAGAAACACTTAATGCCTCATGTGCAAGATTTATTGGAATGCCAAAGCTCCATATCTGTGGGTAAATCTATATGTAGCACTTTATAAACTTATTTTATAATAATTTATTCATGACTGTTTTAAAAGTTGTCACCTTGAAACCCTATCAGTGTGTCAATCATGCTAATTTCAAACAGGTAACCTTTTTCTGTTGGCTTCGCACAACCAAAAAAACCACACACACACACACACGCACACACACACGCACACACACACACAGACTCAACGATATTTATATATAAGAAGATGAACCATTGGAGCTCCTCAAAACAAAAACAGAACAAAAAACACAAAAGAAACCACAAAACCAACCAAGCGTACCGATCTCCTCCCCCAGGGAAGAGTTCAAAATGGCGCCCGCCGACATGACCACCGCGCACGTTTTGAACTCTGACCCCATCGCTGGGGGCGCCAGGGGTCTTCTGGGCACCAAGTGGGACCAGCCGAGGCCGGCGAACGGTTGCTGGCTGCCGTCTAAAGTCCCAAGTCGCGCCTCGCTCTGAAGCTGGCAGCGCAGTTCCGGGCCACTCCTTGCCCCCCCCCCCTGGCGCGCCTGGAAGGCCACCTGGTGCTTGTTTGCGCTCAGGTAGTTCTTGCGTGCCAGCTGCAGCCTGGGGCTGAGGACGCTGTACGAGGCAGCGCCCTGCCACAGCCTCTGCACCACCCCCCTGCGTTTCGCGTTGGAGCCGGCCACGCCGCAGCGCTCCTGCGCGGCTTGCGTCGGCTTCCCATCCCCCTGCTGCTGCTGCTCCCTGCGCCTCCTCCTTCCCTCCTCCTCCTTCTCCACCTCCTGTTGCTCTCTGCGCCTCCTCCTTCCCTCCTCCTCCTTCTCCTGTTGCTCTCTGCGCCTCCTCCTTCCCTCCTCCTCCTTCTCCACCTCCTGTTGCTCTCTGCGCCTCCTTCCCTCCTCCTCCTCCACCTCCTCACCACCCCCCTCCAGGCCCCCCTCATCCCGGGGGTCCAGCCCTGAGCCCTGCGGCGTGTCGAGCACCTCCCCGAAGCCGGTGGTCCCGGGGGCCCGGAGGGAGCCGGGGCTGACCGTGGGGCAGTTTCCGGGCCCCTGGCGGATGGAGGCCAGGCGGCAGATCTCGGTGCTGCTGAGGGCGTCTCGGACCCGGCTCCACGCCACCGCATTTGGCCCCTTGTCCAGGGAGAAGGACAGCAGGAAGAGGAGCCAGGCCAGCAGGACCGCCAGCAGCAGCTTCCTCCTCAGCTTCTTCATGTCGGTCTGTGCCCGCGCTGGCCCGCGCTCG